>NC_089763.1:61873046-62031192 GCF_040412425.1 Macrobrachium rosenbergii | reverse complement strand
AGCCAAAGACCCATAGTTGATAATTTGATAGAAGAAATGAAAAAGATGGGGTAGTCATTCCTTCTAAATCTCCATATAATTCTCCATCACTACTTGTTCCAAAGAAAGATGGAAACTGGAGACTTGTGATAGATTATAGAAAGTTATTTTCCAACACCATCCCCGATAGAATGCCAATGCCAGTGATTCAAGATATGTTAGCTCAATTAGGAGGTGCAAGGATATTTTCATCTTTAGATTTACTTAGTGGATACTGGCAAGTACCTTTAGACAAAGAGTCGGAACCATACACAGCCTTTAGCACACATAAAGAACACTTGCAATTTGAAGTCATGCCATTTGGACTCACTTCAGCTCCTTTAACATTTGTTAGATTAATGCTTCAAATACTAGGGGATATAGAAAATGTTGCAGTTTACTTAGATGATGTTATCATTTTTAGCAAAGATTTAGAAAGTCACTTCAAAACTTTATAAATAGTCCTAGAAAGATTAAGAAGAGCAGGATTAAAAATCAAATTAAAGAAATGTTGTCAGTTCTTAATGAAATCCTTGGAATACTTAGGACACGTAATTAGTGAAGACAGTCTGCGAATGCAAGCAGGCAAGATAAAAGCAATAGTTGAATATCCAGCTCCTACAAATTTGAAAGCATCGAGACGATTCCTAGGAATGGTAGGCTAATATAGACCTTTCATTAAAGCCAAACCATTAACAGAATTAACAAAGAAGGATGTCAAATATGAATGGAATAAAGAACAAGAGACAGCCTTCCAAACACTAAAGAGTAAAATGACCAGGAATCCTGTACTAGTCTACCCAGATTTCTCCAAAGACTTTTACTTAGCCTGTGATGCCTCAAGTACCGGGCTAGGTGCTGTATTATTACAAAAGGACAAAACAAGAATGAGAGCAATATATTATGCCAGTAGAGTCTTAATTAAATGCTGCAGAGGGAAATTATAGTACAACAGAAGGAGAATGTTTAGCATTATACTGGGGTCTAAGGGAATTTAGACACACAATCTTAGGACATAAAGTCAATGTACTTACTGATCACAAACCCATTTGTGATTTGTTTACGAAGAGAACTTTTACAAATAACAAGAAGTTCAATAGATGGTTCATTAGTGTGCTAGAATTTGCAACAGAATACAGATATATCCCAGGAAAATTTAATACACTAGCAGATGCATTATCCAGATCCCAAAAAGAAACAGAGAAATGTATTACCACTAATATTTTTTGTTTTGGCTGTCAAGTAGTAGACTTAGATTTAGAGAGAGTACAAATACAACAAGGGATGGATACAGAAATCAGGCATATAGTAGGACAATTAATGACAGATGAATCTTTAAAACCTGATTTTGTTTTAATCAATGGCTTATTATATAGAAGACCAACAGAGAAGAATGGTTATTCTCATCTATACATCCCAAAAACACTAATCAGAGAAGTTTTAGAACTAACCCACTCATACAAGTTAGCAGGACATCCTGGAATCAAAAAGACAAATAGAATCATAACCAGAAATTATTTTTGGCCCCATTGTAGTAAAGATGCCAAGAACTTTGTACAAAATTGTGTAGTTTGTAATAGAAATAAAGGTAACGTAAATCCAAAAGCTCCACTTGAAAAATACCCATTGGAGCTGAATCCATTTCAGGTCATTTCAATGGACTTTTTAGGTCCATTTCCTACCACTGTTAGAGGGAATAAACAAATATTAGTCTTTTTAGACTATCTAACAAGATATGTAGAGATTGTACCAGTAAGAAATAGAGATGCAATTACAGTAGCAGAAGCTCTTAAATCTAGAATTATTAAGAGACATTCATGTCCACAAGTTCTTTCTGATAACGCAGCTGAATTTACTAGTGAACTTTTAAGAAAATTATGTGAATTTTATGAGATAAATAAATGTTAAATCACAGCATATAAACCAAGTTCAAATGGAGCAGTAGAAATAACAAATCGTAAAATAAATGATATCCTGGAAACTTTAGTTAAACCTAATACAGAAGACTGGGATTTAGCTTTAGAAGACGTACAGTTTACTATAAACAATACTGTAAATGATACAGTAGGAGAATCACCACACTACTTGTTATATGGATACGAGAAGAGACTACCAAATACGTTACTAGATGACACCACACCACCCCGACATACTTATAACTATGATGACTATACTGACTGGAAAACTAGACGTACATATGAAACAATCAAACAGACGAGGACTAGACTTAAGGAAGCTCAGAATGCCCAAGCAAAGTACTATGACAAAAATACAGCTAAACCAAAAATTATAGTAGGTGCTCAGGTATATGTTCAGAATCATATTCCAGAAGGTCCAAATGTAAAAGTATCACCAAAGTTTCATGGTCCTTATAGGGTATTAGAAGTGTTAAAATTAAATAAGCTAAAGATCATAAGTGAGAGTGATCTAAAAGAAAGAATTGTTCATAACAATCATGTAGAGGTAATAAAAACAGACTCTTGGGCCAATAAAAGAATAGTTGAATTATTGAAAGAAGATAAACAGGAACCAAAAAATAACAAATACAACTTAAGAAAAAGATAAATTTATGTAAAGTGTTGAACTGTTATATATAAACAATATATGTAGACATTAAAATACCTCATGTATATAGAATATCCGATGAGGCTTATTCTTACAGATACAAACATGCGGTTCTTCTTGATTATCATAACACTGCTTTATGTGTCATCCAGGGTGGTGGTCCGGAAGGGTGCACTACTAGAGAAAAAGGGATCTGTGAAATTAATAAAGGACCTTGGAATTGTAAGTATTAATATTACATCAGTGCTTATCAATGAAGTGACATTGTGGCGGGATTTAAAAACACAAAAAACAATACACAACACAGATACACCGAACATATAACCACATACAATACTCACTATGATCCTCGGTTGCTGGGAGATGGATGACGTGTCCACGGTCGCCAACACAGTAGACAAAATTATACAAACGAACTGAAAACAGACTTTCAACCCCCCCAAAAAAATGAGCAAAAAGGAAGAGACACATGCACAGACAACAATGACATCCAACGGAAAACACATGACTCATGAAGCATACAATAATCCACCATCAATGTCCGCCTTGCACAGAACTCAGCTCAAGACTCTCTCAAAACCGAAAAAAAAACTCCCTCGACATTTGCACAGACAGACAGCACCGTAAACAACTCGAACTAAAGACCCTCATCCCTCTACCAACACCCGAAGCACTCACTAACGACAATTACACTCACTCTCTCTCTCTCTCTCTCTCTCTCTCTCTCTCTCTCTCTCTCTCTCTCTCTCTCTCACAAAACGTTGGGAAATGCTAAATACAAACAAATCTATTCATTCCTCTATAATTCTCCCCCCTTTTAGCATTTCCCAACCAACACCTTTCACACTGCATTCAAATCGCCTTACGTAACACCCATGGATGCTCACTAGCAGGTCCTTTAGAACGCATTCGCAGGCACGCAATCATTCTCTCAGACTCGCTCTCTCTTCCAGCAACATTCAGATTTACATTTTCTCCTCCATTCTCTCTCAGATTCACGCTATCTTCTTCACTATTACCACTCTCAATTTCATCCACAATCTCATCTATACCCTCTAACTCGTTCCCAAATACCTCCCCCAATTCCTCAACTAACCCATCCCATTCGCTCATTGACCTTTCCAATTCTTGCAACGATTCATTCATGCTTTCAATCACTCGTATATTACTGCTACGCTCTCTTACTCTTACACTTTCGCTCACCTCCAACCGTTCACTTACCCCTACACGTTCAGTCAACTCAGTTATATCAAACCCGCATATGTTATACGTTCTATTCATACCATCCCATTCATCCGTATTACACGCTTTATCAATCATTTTCACTTTGGCACTCACACCCCTATCACACAACTTACGACCATTCAGTTTACTTACGTTCTTCCCTTTCTTACGTCTCCTACCATACTCTATCAAAACAAATTGCTGATCCTCATGCAACAACCCCTCACGTACATGCATCACAAGCACCGCTTGCATCCTGGAGGATCCACCCATTTGAACCCCCTTCACACTCAGTTTCCCGAATTCGCTGTCACAGTCACCCTCTTTCGTCTACATACACTTGATACATGCCCTTCCATTCCACATTCGACACACTTCGCTCTCGGTTCTGAACACATTCTCGCATAATGCCCATTCTTACCACAGTTGCCACATATTACATTCAATCGGGTACCCCTACAACCATTAGCAATATGACCCACCTGTCCGCACCTGTAGCATTTAACCCCTATCTTTCGTACACTCCCTTACCAAATGTCCCGATTGCCCACACCAAACACGCTCCTAAAGCCCACCTACACTCATTCTTTGTATGTCCTTCCTTTCCACATCTAAAACACTTCGCTCGACTTCCACTCATCGACCTTCCCTTTGTACACTACTATCCCTAACCCATCCAACCCGTTGTTCCCTTACAAACCCACCATTCATCCTCCCTGGCACCTCCACATTACTTGCTCTTACACTCCTATCTATTACACTATCGGCCATTCTCATTGGGCCCTCAACACTGCATCCCTAAAGCTTCCGAACTCTGGTACTCTCTCATCTACCCCAGCCCTTACACTTACACTTCTGCTCTCTTTATAACCCTGTCAAGCTCATAATCTTCTACAATTTCCAAAATTTCTCCCCAAGTCAACCTTTCATTCGTCCATCTTTTCTTCTCCTTCCGCTTCAAGTTCACAAATTCTCTAACTCCATCTGGCACTGTCCCTAACAACTTCCGTACTAACTCCTTACATTCATCTATCCCATCATCCCCAAACTTCTTCCTTGCCAACGTCTCCAGCCTACAAGCATACAGTGACAAGGTTTCCCAGCTTTCATTCTTGCCTCATCAAATTCATTCTTCCTCTTATACTTAACACTCGCTTTCATACGCCTCGCTTGCTCAACTAGTCTAGCTTTCACCTTGTCATACTCAACATCTCCCACACTCATAATAACCCTATACATATCAAGCAAAACCCAGTCAAATATTCTCCTAATTCTCATGCCCACACTCTCTTACTTTCCCCATACTTATCCTGACAAAACCTTTCATATTCCCTAAAGAAATCATGCACATCCCTACTTCCATACTCATTATACCTTTCACACAGGGGTACCTCCTCACATACATAGCCTTTCTCACTTCTTTCTCACTTTCGCTACTTTCACTCTGTCCTTTCATACCCTCTTCCGAATACAAAGAGTCCACTTCCACTTACATTCATCTTACTCATTACACTCTTCTTCCCCCTCTTTTTATCCACTCACCTCCATCCACCTCACTATCACTACTGCCTTCACCCTCTCCCTTCTTTCCTGCCTTTCCCACTTCCTTACCCTTCTTACCAGTTTCCTTTCCCTTTCCCTTCTTCCCTTTTTTCTTCCCTGACTTATCCTTACTTTCCCTCTGTTCCTTCCCTTGCTTTTCATTCCCTTTTCCTTACCCTGCCTCTCATTCCCTCGTTTCTTACTTCCTATTCCCATATCACTTTCATCACTCATGCTTCCATTCACTTCTTCCTCCTTTTCTTTCCCTCTTGCCCCTTCACACGTTCCAGAGAACCTGCCTCCAACAGCCCCTTCTCCAAAAACACCCTTGAACATACCTTTCACCATTTCTTCCACACTTTCATCATTCCCTCCAACTTTTTATCCACCCTCTCTTCCATTCTCTCTTCTGACTCTTTCATCTCCCCTTTCATTTCTTCTTTTGCACTTCTTAGCATTCCCCCCATCTCCTCCAACTGACTCCTCAATCTCTCATTCTCACCCCTCAACCACGTATTCTCCTCTCTCAACCTCACCAGTTCCTCTTCCATCCTTCTCTTCAGTCACACTACCAGCCACCAATCTCAATTGCAGCTGCAATACCAGCTGCCCCACGTTGGGCGCCAAATATTATGTGGCGGGATTTAAAAACACAAAAAACAATACACAACACAGATACACCGAACATATAACCACATACAATACTCACTATGATCCTCGGTTGCTGGGAGATGGATGACGTGTCCACGGTCGCCAACACAGTAGACAAAATTATACAAACAAAAACAGACTTTCAACCCCCACCAAAAAAATGAGCAAAAAAAGAAGAGACACATGCACAGACAACAATGACATCCAACGGAAAACACATGACTCATGAAGCATACAATAATCCACCATCAATGTCCGCCTTGCACAGAACTCAGCTCAAGACTCTCTCAAAACCGAAAAAAAACTCCCTCGACATTTGCACAGACAGACAGCACCGTAAACAACTCGAACTAAAGACCCTCATCCCTCTACCAACACCCGAAGCACTCACTAACGACAATTACACTCCTCTCTCTCTCTCTCTCTCTCTCTCACAAAACGTTGGGAAATGCTAAATACAAACAAATCTATTCATCCCTCTATAACATTGGAAGATGTTCAAAGGGAATTGAAAACGATAATAAATAAAAGTGAAAATAATAGTGTCTTACCATGGTTGGAAAAACTAGGTAATGACACAGGAAGTGTGTTAAATACAATATCCAAAAGATCCCTCTTACCTTTTATAGGGACAGCACTTAATTGTTTGGTGTTGCAACTGATTCTAATGTAGTAAAAAAGATATGGCCCATATAGACACACTGGAGAGATGGGTAGCAACAAGGGGCATTGTATTGAATAAAGTAATACAATATCAAAATTTAAATAACAAAGAGTTAGAAAAACTAAAGGTATTCATTAATGCAGTGAATCACACCATTAGTAGGAAGTTAAAATAATAATTGATGAACAATATTTAAATACCTTTATGAATAATGTTAGAACTCTCTTGCAAGACCACAAAAATATGTTAAATGCCATTTTGTTAGCCTATAAAAGAATATTAAGACCAACATTAATTAATCCAAGGGAGATAGAGGGCATAATTAGTGATTTTTTGGTAGAAGGACATTATACCCCTATGGTAAAGGATGTCATGGTCTACTGTAGTCTGATAACCACCAAGGTTGTTAAAAACAAAATTATTTTAGTGTTACCATTTAATCAAAAAGATGCAGATGTACTGATGTCCATACATCCTTTTCCCATGTTGATAAAGGAAAATGTAATTATCTCAAATGTCAACCACATCAATTTTGCATTAGAAGAACATGGGCTAATGATGTCATTTATTGCTGATGTTCAATTAAGAGATTGTATAATTTTGAAAGATAAGGAGTATATCTGCAACCTTGACAACCTTTACAAAACTACTAGTGCCTATCCTTGTGTTCAAGAGATAATTGAAAACAAAAATCAAGACGAAAAGCTGTGTACACAATTATCCAAACATGATTTTGTTTCCATCCTAGTAGAACAGTAAATTTTTGTATTTTCACTAAATACAGTAACAGCAACTATTAACTGCCATAATATAAGTACTGAAATTAATTTCAATAATGTCCATGCTTTTGATAAGACATGCAAGTTAGTTATTCCAAATAAATTATATTATGAACCTCATGTTTTCACAGAAATAACAATCCATAAAAATGCCTCATACATGAACTACTCTAGTGAAGTTAAAGAATTTAAATTGTCTCAATTAGAGTTAAAACAACTAAATGAATTAACATTAGTAGATGAGTTTTTCCATTACTAAGAAAATGTTTCACCAATTCTGTCTCTGTTCAATTTGATCATAATCATAGTTGTAATAATAGTGTTTGCAATTTTAGTCAAACTTGTAGTAATTTCAAATATTGAAAGGATTATAACAGAAATAAAAAGGGCCAATGAAGAAGTAAAATGATCTTACAGACATGATTCACTACTGATTTCTTTGTATATTATTATTTGCATTATATGTTTATAACAATTAACCATTTTTTACACTGGTAATTCATTATATATTTGTATATGTATATCTCTTTTGATTCATAATATAATGTGTGAATTTTCTACAATATATTCTTGACTGATTTTTTTTTACATTAGTACACTGACACAGTTTGTGCACTTGGCATATTTTTTTTTAGAGTATTACTTAATGGGCAATCATATAACTGCTTATTTTATTTGTGTAATTTTGCAGTCATCCATTGAACTGTATTCTTCTTGTCACACTGAGGGCAGTGTGAGGTAGCGTGACTGAGTGATGTAGAGAAGCTAGGGAGCTAGAGGAGTTAGAGAGAGAGAGAGAGAGAGAGAGAGAGAGAGAGAGAGAGAGATCAGTGATAACGCCTAAAAGCTGTTGTTATTATCGTGGATTCGAATACGCTGACCGAGGTAGGACTTTGCATGAACTCAAAAACAGTGAGCAAGTATATCGCGTCTAAAGCCATAAAAACAATCATAAAAGTGGGAAGTAGTGGCCTCGCGATTAAGTTAACCAAATCATGAGTTAACACAATCAAAAAGCTTACAGCAGCCAGCTCTATAACCCTGCCTTCAATAGGAGGCATTTTCATGGAAATTTCAGGAGATTGGGGGCTGGACAAAGTGATGTACTTCAACACCCTCCAATCAAACATGCTAGGGAGGGGTCTTTCACACCCTCCTAAGATCATCTCCAATCAAGTCCTCTAAGGAAAGATTTGAATCACACCCACTGCAGTCCTTCCCAGTCAACTATTTGAAGGGGAGGCCTTGAAGATAAATCCTTCCAATAGGACTAGAAGGAGGTGGAGATTGCAGATAACAAGAAATCCAGGGGTTCAACAGTCTGGAGAGCGACAGGAGAGCAGTAGATTGGAAGTGTGTTCATTAAGGGAGAGTACGTCTCCCCTCACTTTCGTGTTCCCCATATAGACTGAGTCAAGTTAATTACTCCAGAGCGATTTCGTTTATACCACTGTAACCTGTTAATTTTGTACTGATCTTTATAATACTAAGTACTTATTAAAGTAAAGAAATTAAAGATCTCGTCTCTATACGCCTTCCTGAGAAGATATTAATATTTAAAATAATTTATCTTCAAGAATAAACCAGTTGCAGAAAGTGAGGTGCTGTGGACACACATAGAAGAATAACAAGGTAAGAAGTGAGAGACTAAAAACATACAACAAGAAAGAAAAGGCACAACATATGTATATATATAAAATGTATGTATGTATATGTATGTATATATAACATATAGATGTGTGTATATATATATATATATATATATATATATATATATATATACATACATGTATATATGTATATATACATATACATATATACACATATATATGTATATGTATAAATGTATAATGTGTATATGTATATATAATGTATATATATATATATATATATATATATATATATATATATATATATATATATATATATATATATATATATATATATATGTATATGTATATTGTATATATTATACATATACATATATATATATATACACATACATACATTTATACATACAGTATATATGTATATATATATGTACATATATATATGTATATGAATATATACTGTACATATATACAGTAATACCTCGAACTTGCGCGATTCGAGTTGCACGAATTCACAGACACACGAATTTTTCACTGGAACCTAACTAATGGTCATACACGAGTTTTTCACAGACACGCGAACATTTCCGAACACTGAAACCCTGCAAAAGTGTTTGTTTAATTTTTTATGTAATTTATAAGTTTTCAAGCTTTTATGTGTAAATTAAATAACATTAAATATTATTAAAAGTAATAATTTCTCTCTCTCTCTCTCTCTTTCTTTTAGTGAGATGAATTTTTATGGTACATGTACACAGGTATGTTTATTTGTATGATAAATAAACTTTTTACATAATAATATGTACTAATTTTCAAATATTAATAAGATTAATAAAATTAAATAATAATAATAATAATAAATAATAATAATAATAATAATAATAATAAAACTGTAATACAAAATTTGTATTATCCTGAACAAACAAATTCTTCCCTCATATTTTGTAAGAAGGTGGAAGGCAAAAGCTGTCAGACATGTCATTTAACATGACAAGAATGGGAGTGTTGCTAATCAGTGGTCAAATTTTTCTTGTAATTCTCTCTCTGTGTGTCCGTAATAATTCATAAAAAATTTCACTCTCTTAAGTAAGGACAACTGTTATCTCTCTCTCTCTTCGTTAAGTTAACTCAGTTAGCCAACCTGTTTCTCTGTATGTCTTTAACCTGTTAAGTGTCACCCACGTAATAATACGTTTACTGCGATCTACTCGGTAGCACCTTCAATGGGATATTACGTTCAAGACTTTAACTGTGCTTTTCAAGCTGTCAGTCCCGTAATAATACGTTTACTCATATGGAAAATGTTGGAACATCATTTGGTAACACTCAAAACACATAAGCTGTAATTGATGACTTATTTCCTGCCTGGCAACTCTTTTCAGTTGGTCGCTTGATGCCTAGATGACTGTTTTTTTTCAGTACGCCAAAAATTTCCAGAACAACATGGCTTCGGCGTCTTTACGCAATGAATGTCACAAAGAGGGAGGCGTAAGTCTTCAGGTGAGATAAATCATATCCTAGACGAGGTGTCTGATACTGAAGACATATTTGATGATGAGAGCTCTAGTTCTGAATCCTCCAGTGATGAGGATATTGAAGAAACAAACTTTTCTTCCGATAGCAGAAGTGAAGTTGACTTCTCATTGCCGAGTGACTGGACTCCGAGAGGGAGAGAGAGAGAGATCCCTTTACTTTTGTTGCTGATCCCGGTGTGAAATTTTCAGTTGAGGATAAAGAGAATCCATTAGAATATTTTGAGAAATACTTTGATGATGAAATCATTGATTACCTCGTGAAAGAAACAAACAGATTTGCAAATCAGTTTCTAGATGAGAATGTAGAACATTTGTCTCCACAATCACGAGTACATAGATGGTTTGACACTTGTGCAAGCGAAATGAAAGTCTTTATAGGTCTACTTATTTTACAGGGAATTGATTCTAAGTGTGACAATTCAATGTATTTATCAACACGAGAGTGTTTCTTCTCCTTTTTTTCGAAAGGTAATGAGTGGCCGTAGATTTGACTTGTTGCATAAATTCTTACATTTGGTTGACAATAGTACTATAACAGAAGGACCAGGAAGAAAGTTAGTAAAAATAAAGCCATTAACTGATCTTATTTTGAAGAAATTTATGAACAATTACATTCCAAGTAGGAACGTTTCTGTTGATGAGTCTTTGTTAGGCTGGAAGGGAAATTTATCATGGGCTCAGTATATACCAGCTAAACGTAAAAGGTTTGGAATAAAGTTTTATGAACTTTGTGAAAGTTCTACTGGTTATATATGGAACTTCTTCATTTATGCAGGTAAGGATACACAATACATGGAAAAATAAATGGATCTTCCTGTCTAATAGAATTGTTTCCTCTCTTATGGACCCTCTTTTGAACAAGGGCTATTGTTTATATACAGATAATTTTTATACAAGTCCAACATTGGCAGATGCACTTGCGGATGAAGAAACTGACACTGTCGGTACTGTAAGGGTCACTAGAAAGGATGTGCCAGCAAAAATAAAAGGAACTAAACTGAAAAAAGGTGAAAAAGTGGCAGAATTCCAAAAAAAATCTATGGTACTGAAATGGAAAGATAAAAAGGATGTATGTGTTCTGAGTACAATGTATGATGATTCTATGGTGAAGGTGAAATCTAGGAGAGGAAAAGAAATGTATAAACCGAAAGCAGTTGCACATTATGATGCAAACATGGGCGGAGTTGATTTGTCTGATAACCTCTTGGTTCATTTTTCGACCACAAGAAACACACTGAAGAAATATTACAAGAAAGTATTTCGACATTTGTTAGACGTGTCTGTTGTGAATTGCTATGTTACATATAGAGCCCTGGGTGGGAAGGTTGTAAGACGTGAATTTATTTTGAGGATTAGTGAAAGACTGATTATGAAATATGCTGAAGAAAGACCTGTTCCCTTACGCAGGCCCCCACGACTTGCAGCGAAACCTTCACAGCTAATTGGCAGGCACTTTCCTAAGTATTGTCCACCTACAGATAAAAAGAAGAGGCCACAAAAGACTTGTGCTCCGTGTCGGAAGGACAACATAAGGGATAGCTCATATTGGTGTAAGGATTGTGAAGTAGGATTGTGTGTAGCCCCTTGCTTTAGAGATTGGCATACAAAAGAATAATAGTGCATGTATGTATAACACTTTTCATTCAGTACTTTGTAGTCTTATGAAATAAAATAATAGCAGTATCAATAGTTTTTTTTTATCCCATCATTTAATAAAACTCCTAATCTTAACTACAGTGTGAATTATAAGAATAAAAATCAATATTAACTTTGAAAAACTATCATCAGTGATATGACCGCTAATTGCAAGAAAAAGCGTGACGGTACGTTAGCAGCGAGCTCACCCGCAGGGGACGCTTAACAGTTTAACTGTACAGTAGATACTTTTAAATTGATCTAATTTTACCTGTACCATTTACAAACTGTAAATGCGCAGTTCTAAAACATAAAGCATTTCAGAACAAAGAGAAAGTAGTAACAGCATAAAAAAGTTTGTAAAAACGAGGTTGAGAAGACGTCTAAAAATAGATTGGTGGAATGAGGGAGAGAGTCACACACTATATTCTTAAGTCAACCATTTATTTCTTTTTTTAAGGGTAATGTATTAAGCTAACTCTCTCTCTCTCTCTCCGTAATAATTCATAAATAATATAACTTGACATTTCAAGTAAGGACAATCTCTATCTCTTTCTCTCGTGTTATTCTCTCAGTCTCCGTAATAACTGATAAATAATTACACTCTCTTAAATAAGGACAACCCTTGAACCAGGCGATTCTTTACCGTTCATGTTGGTTCTCTCTCTCTCTCTCTCTCTCTCTCTAGTTAGCACTCACACATTTTTACAACTTATTAATTCTCTGTACGTCTTTACCTGTACAGTAGATAGTTTAAATTGATCTAATTTGACCTGTATCGTCTACGAAGTGTAAATGTGCTAGTGTTGCAAATACGTTCTAAAACATAGAGACATAATAACTAAGAGTTGTATTAGTCAAAAATATAAAACACTGTTTGTTCATGAAAAAGCATTTCAGAACAAAGAGAAAGAGACGCAAAATAAAGAAGTTGTTAAAAAGAGGTTGAGACAATTCTAAAAATAGATCGGTTGGAAGGGGAGAGAGAGAGAGAGAGAGAGAGAGAGAGAGAAATTCTCTTACAACTCTCAATTTTTATGTAAACCATTTATTTCTCTTTTTTAATGGTAATGTATTAAGCTAACTTTTAAATGAAATTACAGTAACTTTAATTCCATTTAAAAGTGAACTTAATAATTTGGGAGCATGATTCGGGTCATATTTAGTGTTTAAACTTTAGAAATAAGCATTTATTAGCATTTTTAGAGACCATGCCAAACTTACGTGAAAATTCACCCTGCACGAGGGGTTCTGGAACCTAACCTCGTGTAAGTTCGAAGTATGACTATATACATATATGTATATGTATATATGTAAATATATCTACAGTATATATATACATATATATATATACATGTATATATAAATATATGTGTATATATATAGTGTATATACATTTATATATACAGAAATATAGATTTATATAATATATACAGTCATACCTCGAAATTACGTGAGGTTAGGTTCCGGAGCCCCTCGTGCAAGGTGAATTTTCGCTTAAGTTTGGCATGGTCTTTAAAAATGCTAATAAATGTTTATTTCCAGAGTTTAAGTAATATATATGACCCTAATCATGCTCCCAAAGTATTAAGCTAACGTTTAAATGAACTAAAGTTAGTGTAATTTTATTTCAAATTTAGCTTATTACCCTTAAAAAAGGAATACAGTAAATGGTTGACATAAAAATTGAGTACTGCACAGTTTCATAATAGCGCATTTACAGTAGGTACGTACGTATATGAATGTTACCCCTAATTCAAGGGGTGCCGTTTTCTTTGTCACTTACAGTAAAAGCCGTTTTCTTTGCGTCACTAGGCAAAACGTCATGTGTCAGTCAACAAAAGTACAATTCCATAAAATATCGAAAGCATGTACAATCACTCAAAAAATTTTGCAGCATACTTCAAAACTTTTCGGACAACAGCTTATAATAGCGACATCTGGCGCTATTTGGCAACTCAATTGTAAGCGTGTGAAACAACTGAACACTAGTGGTGAGTCCGAGAAGTTACCTGCAGTTTCCCTTAAGCAGGGCTTTTTCTGATGCTGCTTACTGTTGTCATATTTTACTTAATTAAAGGATGTTACTATAATACTTCAGAGGTCATCGCAGTTCTTATGTTTTAATATTTTCATCTCCAACTGCCATCACTATCGTTGTTTTAGCTCCTTCATATGTGTGAACTTTGTAGACATAGGCCTACGACTGATACAAGTTGAACTGTTAGTCTTATTAACATCAACAAATACGACTTTTGTAAAGATTTGCTTCACATTATTATTAATTACATTTTGAATGACTAATCCTATACCTATTGTGAACTAGTGAAACTTAATATAAAATATACTGAACTAGACTAACAGATTTCACGTCTATTTTTGTAATACATAGAATATAATTGCACACACACACACACACACACACACACACATATATATATATATATATATATATATATATATATATATATATAATTTATATATATATATATATATATATATATATATATATATATATATATATATATATAATGCATTTCTAATTTCTCATTTCTTTCTACTTAGGCCTATCATTTTGATGCCTCTTATGAAGTTAACTGAACATGTAACGCCTATTTTTGTATTTCTTATTATATAAGTTTCTAAAGAATTAAAATTAGCTAGAAGTTCAACATTAATTTAGCTAGTGCTAAATGCCAGCAGTGAAGAAGACTACCATGCTCATCAGTGGAGAATGTCTCCTCCTCATCGCAAAAAGATGACTCATTACAGAAATCATCGGCCACTGGATTATATTATAACGCAAACCCTAGCCTCTATTCTTTGTGTTTCGCTGATATGAAGTGTTTCTTGGCAGGAGTATGATGAAATAATATCTTGGTCTCATGCAGTCTGTTACGGATGGTTTGAGCAGCAACTTGAGGGAGAGCGTAATGTTCTCTCTTTATAGCAACATCGGTAGTCAGGGGGGAGTTAGGTGGAGCTCCTTCAGTGATCATCCGATGATGATACTTAACAGTAGTGCAACAATGAGGTTGCCCTCCAGTTTTTACAATGAATTTATCATGTTTCCTCGTTCTCTCTGTTGGTGTATCCCTCTATACATGGTTGTTTTATTTACGCTAAGCTGCCGAGCAATATCTACGATAGAAACATTAGTCTTATGCAAGCTAATGATTGTGGTCCGGCTTAGTGACAAGACAGTTTAAACTTTTCCTGCCCGAACGTGGAGTTACACGATAACGTAAGACGTTATGAGATTTTTTCTTTTTTGTTTTTGACAACGATAATGGTTGAATTCTTTCTTTCTTTATATATATATAATTTCATTGATGGTTATTCAATATTATTTTATTAGTCAATAAGCTTTTATATGGATTCGAAATATAGTTTCTTCTTTGTCTCTTTTGTCCAATCATCTAAAGTGAAATTTTTCAAAATGTTTCGTCATTTTTCGTAATATGAATTTTTCACTCACCATTCTTTTTTATATCGTTAACCGTATGATTAATAACCAAAATCGAATAAGAAAATTACATTTCCTTGTAAATATCAAAAGAACAAATTAATGCTAGGTGAACGAAAACTTCTGGAACATGTTGCAAAATATTTTTGAGTGACTGTACATAATGTTCGTAGAAGGTAGTACAGTACAGGTAAAATTCAATCAATTTAAAATTATATACTGTACAGGTAATGACGTACAGAGAAATAATAAGTTGTAAAAGGATGTTTGAGTGCTAACTACGAATGAGAGAGAGAGAGAGAGAGAGAGAGAGAGAGAGAGAGAGAGAGAGAGAGAGAGAGAGAGAGAGAGAGAGAGAGAGAGAGAGAGAGATACTGTAATAAAGTAACTGTACTGCTTTTGTATCGTATTTATGCACAAATATATAAATACAAATTTTCCATTCTGATTTTACACCTAAAAACACGAAAACTTAAAAATTAAACACATTTTCTACAGGGGTATCATCTTTGAAAAATGCAGTAACTAAGGGTATCACATCTTGTAAAAGTACACCAACTGAACGTGCTGTAATTAAATGCACATACAGATTGCACCAGCACTTTTCTCCGAAGGTGAAACAGAGTAATTTTCAAAGAATGACACTTATACAACTCTGTAGTTACATCTCTGATATTACATTAACGAATTCATTTTATCAAATGAGCACGACTGAACAACCTCATCTCAAGGTCATGTAAAGTCCTTGTGACAAAGACTTTGCAAATGGACATAATACTTGTATGACATTATGTACAGAAATATAAATATAAATTTTCCATGTCGATTTTACAGTTGAAAGCATGAAAACTTATAAATGTACTTCAAACATTAAACAAGCATTTTCTGCAGGGGTATCATCTTTGAAAAGTGCAGTAACTTTGCAAATGGGTATCACATCTTGTAAAAGTACACTAAGTGAATGTGCTGAAATTACCTTTGCATCATATTTATGCATGTACAAAAATAAAAATAATACATTTTCGATACAGATTTTACACATGAAAGCATGAAATGCATTTTTCATAGAGATTTTACACATGAAAGCATGAAATGCATTTTCATAGAGATTTTGCACATTAAAACATGAAATGCATTTTTCATACAGATTTTACACATAAAAGCATGAAAACTTGTAAATTACTTCAAAAATTAAACACCCACTTCTGCAGGTTTCTCGAGAATTTCGTGTGTCTGTGAAAAAATAGTGTATGCCCATTAGTTAGGTTCCAGTGAAAAGTTCGTGTGTGTGTGAATTAAATAAAAACTCAATCGTAAGATAAGTATATTATATATATATATATATATATTATATATATATATATATATATATATATATATATATATATATATATATATATATATATAAATATATATATATATATATATATAATATACAGTATATATTATATATATTTATATATATATATACAATTTATATATTTATATAAATATTCTTTCCACAATGAATTTGGTGTTTCTGTCAAGTATTTAATGTTTCTTATTTATAGCCCAGAGAGAAAGTTGAGCAAATGCACACTGTACAATTTACCCTAACAAGATGCATACATGTACATACAGAGAAAAATATTTGTATGTACAATACTATCAATAAGAAAACAGTTATAGAGAGAGAAAGAGAGGGGAGGGGTCACACTAAGTTCATAGCTTAGGTAACATGCAATACATGTGTACTTGTACACACACCGGCTTGCCCAAGCTAGGCTTATATATCTTTATATAATAAAAACTCGATCATGTATGTAACTTTATTAAATTGATCTTCACTAAAAATCTTATCTTATTACACAAACTTTTAAATAATTTTCATATATCTTTACAATTTTGTTTCTTTTTCATTTTTTCGTGAATTTATTCTCACATAATTTCATTGTCACCATTTGACTTTTCCATCATATTTTCTACTATACCAAGCCTGCTTTTGTTTTCTCATTACTTACAGTAAAACTACTATTAAACAGATTTTTCCTGCTGTCCTGGTTACATGCTTGTCCAAGATTTTTCCTGCCATACGGTTGGTATATATTTCGATAACATCAAATGCTTATGTGTAAACACTAAAAGAGTATATCAAATTTAAAAAATTATTTGTATTTCTCCTAGGTATACAAACCATTGCTTTCATAAATGGAGTTTCTCATGCAAAGTGTGCTTCAGCTGTCACCGACTAACTAAAATAACAAAATTCCATCAGTTAGGCCTGTGTACCAGAGATGGCCTACCTTGTCCACTGTGTGTACCAGCTCACTCAGAAATAATCTCTATAGATAGGATAGACTGGAACTAAAAGGGGTGGTAGAGGTGGGTTAGTTCCTTTATGAATATGGTTCATATACTAGGAAAAATACAAACTACTTTACGCTACTCCTGCTACAAGGTTAAACAAGTGGGCATTACCAGGCAGTGCCAGATTTGCACCAAGACTTCATCTATCATCCCCTCCCACAGGGAGAGTTACTCAAGACTGCATGTCCTATAGGATGTTGTCCAAACACTTACGACTATAACTAGTCAAAGGGGGTAGTACCAGGTACTCACCTACATTCCACCAGTGTTCCCCGATGGGCCTGACTGCCTTCCAGGCTATGCCCTATTCCAGAGGGGCTCAACAACCTTTACAAAACTTGCTGGACTGCCACCAAAGGGCCCAGGGTGAAGGTGTCCAAAGACTTGTACACCAGGTCCCAGTGGTAGAAGAATGAGACTGTCAATTGTCTTTTCCCAGAACCACACCTTCAGGAATTGCAGGACAGAGTGCTTCCTCTTATAGGCCACAGTGGGTTGATACCCCTCATGTCATGGGCCATAACTCTTCCCAAGGGTGCTCCCTCCTCCTCCCTAGTCATAGACCCTGATGATCACTTCCCTGAGCCAGGAGATGGTATTCTTTGACACCTCCTTGTTCTTCTTCCCCTTACTGATGAACAGTCTCTAACACTCAGGTCTGTGGGGGGGGGGGGGTTCGCTTCAGGTACTGCCTCAGGACTCTGACCAGGCACAGCAACACTTCTCTGTTGTCTCCAAAGAAGTCCTTCAGGGAGGGGATGGAGAACCTCTTGTACTTCAGGTCTGGAACAGAGAGGTTCTGTATCTTTGCCATGAAGTCTGGGATGAGCTCCAAGGATAAAGAGGACCATCCCTCTGAATGGGAGATGTTGCAGGAGAGACCAAGGATCTCCCCAACTCTTCTGGCCAAGGCCAGGCCAACACTGCCTTCAGGGTCATTTCTCTGTCAGATGCCTTCTTCAGAGATTCATATGGAAGACCTCAAAGGCTGGTCAGGACCCAAGTCACATCCCACTCAGGGCTCTCACCTTCCTTGAGGGGCACTTATGTTTGAAGCCACTTATGAGGGCAGACAGTTCCCAAGTACTGAACAGGCCAACAGCCTTATGCCCCTCAGCCAGAACACCTACGAAAGGGCCGCTCTATAACCCTTCATGGCTGTTACCAAGAGGTTTTTCTCCTGCCAAAACTACACCAATCACAGAGGACTGCCCATTTCCCTTAGTACACCCTAGTGGTGGAGAGTCTGATGGTGTTCGAGGTAGCTGCAGTAGCTCCTTTCAAAAATCCCTTCTTTCTGAGGAGCTGCTCAATAATCTCCACACAAGGTGGAGGGAGCTCACTGCAAGAAGAGTGGGGATCTGTGAAGTTTCCTCAGTAAGTCTACCACTAGTTCCAGGAGGTCCGAGTGTCACTCTGTCTAGGGCCACAGAGGGCAACCAATATCATGAGAAGGCCCTGGGAGGAGAAGAGCCGGATGAAAACCGTTTTCAGCTGACTAAAGGGGGGAAGGTATACACAACCATAATGTTCCTTGGATGTTGGAAGGTGTCCTGCATCAATGCCCTAGGTCTGGGACTAGGGAACAATACAGAGGCAGTTTCACATTCTGGGCCACAGTGTAGACACCAAGGGTTGAGTCCTTCAAGACCTCCGCTAGGCTGTTTACTACATCTTGATTTAGGGACCACTCGGTGCCTACTATCTGATCTGTCCTACTGAGTTGATCAGCAATAATGTTTCTTCTACCTGGGATGTACCTGGCTGTCAGGTCCACTCCCTCTACCGCCAACCAATTGCAGATCCTTACTGCTAGGTCGCACGTAGGCTACTAGCCTTTGTGGTGTCACTCATGGAGACTGCCAAGTACCCTGCCAGCTGGCTCTGGAAGTGTTGCAAAGACAACTAGATTGCTCTCATTTCCAGAAACTCATGGGCTCCTTCTGTTCTTTTGGCCTCCACATATAAAAATAAACACACTGTTCAGATAGGTGCGCCAACTCCTTTGCGAGGCATCGGAGAATACCACCATCTTCAGAGGGGATCTGCTGAACAGCATCCCCAGCAAGGTGGTTGGTCGAGTCTGTCCACCACACTAGGTTCTCCTTCATATTTTCCACTGTCATGACCTACTGGGAGAGGGCTGTCTTCAGGCTTTGCCAGGCCTCCATCAACTTCCACTGAGGGGACTGGATGTGGGACCTCCTCCTTGGGACTAGCTTCTCAGGGGACACTAGGTGACCTCTGAGGACCTGACACTGCTTCGCTGGCAGGGACGTCTCCTTCAGGAAGGTTTTGGTTATCCTCTTGATGTTAGCTATCCTTTATGTGATGGGAAAGCCCATGATGCCACCATGTCTAGCTGCATCCCCATATACTTGACGCACCTCTTGAGGGACAGGTCCGACTTTGCCTGGTTCACCGCTACACCAGTTCCCATCACAGAGCCAGAATTTTGTCTCTGTCTTTCTCTGCCTTCTGTGCTGATGACACTAAGCTCAGCCAGTTGTCCAGGTTAACACCTCAGCTGTATCCCCCTCAAGTAAGCCCACGCAGACACTTGCAGGAGTACCTTGGTGAACAACTGCAGTAAGCAACACCAACTACGGCATCTCCACCAAGAAGGAATCTGCTGCAAGAAACCACTCGGAGCCAAAAAATTTATAGCTGGTTGCCACCCCCTGGAGGATTTCTCCATATGGAACCCCAGCAAATTGTCCTCCACCATTTCTATAGCTCCCTTCTGAAGCATGGCACTCACCTCTGGCATGACAGGAACAGGATCAGTTCTGGGGACAGGAAGTTGCACTGGTCCGAAGAGGAATCTGTAACCCTGCCTGAGGTCTGTCACTTTCCATTCACCTGCCCTGATGTGGGCAGCTAGTCTGTTCCCCATGGCTCTGGCTGTATGCACTGGTTCTGGGGATGAAGCTTGCAAGAAAAGCATGTCCTGCAAGTCCTCCATCCCTCCAAATCTCAATGGCTATCTGTATCAGCTCCAAGGGAAAGTAGTAGGGAGAGTCCAACAGCGGGTTGTTCATCTAGTTCAGCCAGCTTTCTTGGGAAATCTGCTGCTGTACCACTGCAAGGAAGGTCTCTCGCCTCTTCAAGATAGTGTTCCAAGCATGACCCATCCACCAGACAATGAATGGCAGTGCCTAACTTGAAGGTGCAGACTCCTGATGCCCGACAGCCTCTCCACTGGGAGCACTTCCTTAATCTCCTGCAGTAACGCCTCTTTGCAATACTCCAGCCACGAGAGAGAGAGCCCTCAGGGGAGGAGATGGCCTGAAGAGCCTTTGCAAGCATCAACTCCAGGTTGTTGAATCTGGTGATGATAAATCTGATGCTCTGCTGTTTAAATTTGTTCATGGGCATGTGACTCCCCAGCCTGCATAAGAAGGGTTCCAAGGAAGGATTAAGCAGGAGCCTTCCAGGAGGTAGTAATTTGCTTGGCGGGGTAAGGGGGGAAGAGGCAACAATTTTTCCAACCTTGCTGCTGCCAAGGAGCCACTTGCACATTCAGTTCTATCATCAACCCCTGCATCAGGGGGGACCAGGGCAACCTGAAGGGTTGTTTCACCTTTGGTGTGGCCTCCACAAGTAAAAGAACAAGTGGGGGGTCGTCTGGGGAAATGGAGAGGGGTTCTGCCAGCTCCAAACAGCACTGAATCTTGGTAATGACCTCTATGAAGCCCTTCTCTCCCAAGGTCCCCTTCCGTGCCACCTCCTCTTGGCCATCCTGCTCTGTACTGTCTCACTTTGTCTCCACTCCCCTCTCTTCTCTGCTGCTAAACTACACCCTTAGGAAGCGCCACATCCTTTGTGCTGCTGCTGTTTACAGGTTGGGAGCTTGGTAGTACTCACGGCAGGATGTCTGGAGTCACTTTCCTGAAGAGCTGAAGGAAGGGGCATGTTTCTGTGGATGATGAGATGCAGACTGAGATGAAGCATGGCTTCTCTGGTCCATGGAATAACTCCTCCACACAGAGGAGCTTCTAGTCCATCTGTCTCTGATGTGGCTCTCAGAGTGTGACCGATGACTATGCTGCTCGCGACAACCTCTCATGGACAAGCAACTCTTCCTCTCACACTGACTCTGTCTTGTCAACCCGCTCCGAAACGACGAAGTGCTGGTACTTAGCTGGGGGGGGGGGATAAATAGGAAGCGGAGGAGGATCTTGAAAAATACCTGCTACTCCTCCATTATCATCTTGCCCTCACTTGTCAAAGGAGGGGGAGGTGGGGGTGTGAACTTGCTTGCTCCCCACCACCCTGTCAGTATGAGAGGGATGATGGAAAGATGATGAAGATCACATGACCCAGCCATCCGCCCTGCCTGACCTTGTTTCACCAAACAGGCCAACACAATTGTCACCACATCTTTGATCATGGGTTCTTCAGGTAAGCCTGGTGGAGGGGGCCTAGGTAAAGGAGGAACAGGAGGCATGGGAGAGGGCTTAACATAGCCTCCCTCAACAACATACTTCCCTTCTGCTTCCTACTCCCCACTTGTAGAGGTTCCATTGTGGTATCTGCCACCCTACACATTCTGGGAACATAGCATCCCTTGTACATTCTCTTCCACAACAGGAGACAAATGGAATGTGGGTTTACCACTACTGCAAGGCCAGCACAACGACATAAATCTGGTGGCCACTTCGTATACAAAAGGGGGAGCACATGTGGTTCACACACCACACACAAAGCAACCACCATACCACAATACTAAGCCCCTCAAAAAGGCTATATAAAACAAACACTGGGTTACTCCAGTATCACACAAAGCTGGGAGTGAAACAACCTTGCTATACACACACTAAAGCATTAGCACATTATCTCAGCATCCAAAAGAGAATAAAAACACTGTGACAAGTTAACAGCAAGTGTGGCTGAGAACACAATAGACAACTTAGGCTGCCTCAGGTCATGAGGTATCTAGGCCTACCCGATAGGATTTTGTTTTTCTAGTTAGTCAGTGACAGCAAAAGCGCTCCTCAAATGAGAAACTGCATTTATGAAAGCATAGGTTTGTATCCCTGCAGGAACAATCTGTTCTTGATATTCCCTACTTCAAGGGGGGGTCTTATATGCCACCAAACCTGGTAACTGCTACTATGATCAAAAGTGTATCTTTTTAGGAAATGAAGTCTCACTCAAGGCAATAATGATAATATTCAGGTTTCTATGTAGATGGATCTAGAAAAATTGTCAAAACATTGCATTTTCAAATTACAAAAAATCATTTCAAAACAAAAAAAATAATTGTTCAAAGATCCCCATACATTCTATAAATTATATAGATTGTTAAAAGCAATGAGTGCCATACAAAATTTGTGCCCTAGATAGTATTAAAATGTGAAAAAAATTAGAAGAAAACCAATACTAAAATTAACTACATCAGTGCATAAGAAAAATCTTTTATATTCCCAATCGATATCCATTACACCCAGCAAATAGTATATAAATTCATTTATATATTCAATGAATTCCACCGTAAAACAAAAAAAAAAAGCCAATGGCTTACTAAAAAAGGTATTACAACTGTTGTCCTAATGTCAATCTCAATAGTATTACTAATGAATCATGCTATTTAGTAGTTTCTTGAGCTACAAATTTAGGCCATTTTTCTGTAACTTCTTTCCACTGGAGCTTTCCATCTGCTAAATGCCGAATGATTAAGGGCACTTCATCAATCTGAAAAAAGTAGTACAACATCAATTTCCAGAGTCCATCCATTATAAAGTTTTAGTCAGCATGCCTGCATGCATTATTTTCATCATAGTATTAAAGCAGTATTAAAATTTTAACAAACATCAACAAAGCAATCGAAGTGTTTCGTACATCCATGACGTCAGTTCTGAAGTCTTGTATCAAACAGTCAATGACAAAACTATGGGAAACACTACCAAGATCAGCCAGCATCAAGGTAAACAGCCTTACATCATTATCATCATAAGATAAAAGTGAACTGAGTTCTCTCAGCTCTTCACTGTACTCTGCTTAAACTCCAATCAGGTCTAGGTCTTCATCCACTTTCTCTATGATTTTCTTGGACTTCGTGAGTCTCTGTCCTGCTACTTCCATATCCACTACTTTTTATACATTCAAACCAAATATTCCTCACCCATTGTCATCGCTGGTCAAACACATCTCCATGTTTGAGATTTCTTGTATCCACCCATTTAATAACACTCTACACCAATTCCTCATTTGTATCATGATCTTCCAACCTTATTCCATCCATGAATCTTAAACAATCCATGGTCACAACTTTTCGAAATCTCCATTTCCTTGTCAGTGCCAATGTTTCTGCTGCAAAGAGTATCACATCCTTGTGTACCCATTGTACTCTCTATACTAAAATAAACTGTTATTTACCAGCAACCAAACTACATCTGTCCCCTTTATCCATGCAGCAACTACTCTCCTACTGATTTCTCAGTTCCTGCTTTACAGTCCAGTATGTCCCCAAGGGAATATAAACGCTCTGCCTCTTTTCTAAGGCTTGGCAATCTATCATAAAAGGGTTCTTAATTCCCTTCTATCCATTCACTTGCAATGTGTTTTGGGCATCAATAAAATCATTCTCCATGTATATTTAGTAACCTTAAGCACCTCCTGTGACATCATCTATTACATATGGTATACAGTACAGAATCATCCCCGCACCCCAACATCTTTTCCCACAACAACCACATGGCCACTTAACTGACTGTACACTTCTTCCTAGTAAGTCACCAAAAACTTTGTTTTACTCATGTTAATATTCTGTCTTCTCCTTTCCAAAACCTTCTTAACAATTTCATAACTCTACCTAAGATTCTCTTGTTAGCATTAGCTTACCTCCATAAGGCAGCTCCCAGGGACCCTTTCCTCTGCATTCCTTTGTGACTTTTTATATTGCTATGATAATCAGTGCAGGGCTCAGCACTGACCCTTGATGGACACCAACATTTCCCTATAATTCATCTGATATACCTACTACTTAGGTGTTACAGCTAAGCTGCATTACTAGCTTTCATTCTATTCCCCAATGTCTCTGCCATGCCCATTTCATTATTA
This sequence comes from Macrobrachium rosenbergii, assembly GCF_040412425.1. Taxonomy (NCBI): domain Eukaryota; kingdom Metazoa; phylum Arthropoda; class Malacostraca; order Decapoda; family Palaemonidae; genus Macrobrachium; species Macrobrachium rosenbergii. The sequence continues at coordinate 62,006,092 of NC_089763.1, read as the reverse complement.
AACACCTTCCTTGCAGTTGCCTCATTACAACTGATCTTTAAAGACATAAAGCCAAACAGCCAATTACCAATTTTAACAATTGTTCTAAAATATTTCTCCATCTCATTTTCCAAAAATTTCACAGGTTGTTCAAGAAGTATTACTCCTTTGTAATTTCCACATCACAGTGCTCGCCCCCATTTCCTTCATATACCATTACTAAAAGGCTGTTTTCCAACTCTTCTTTAGCCCTATCTCTTCCCTGATTGATTGATTTAATATGAAATCATCTACTATAGTGTTAAAACAACACAGGGATTCACTAAAAAACGTAAAATAAACTTGCTTTACCTATACATGGTATAAAACAAAATTCTAAATTCATGTTACAAAACAAATTAGAATCGTAAATGCCTTAAAAATAGTAAACTGTTACTTACAAGTGCCATTAAAGGTAAATTATATTTTGTAAGGTCCAGCGCCTTGAGCCACTAAGGCTGGGACACCCTACCAGCAATTTCTGCACAGTCAACAAGACTAAATGGTCATCACATGAGGGCTGGGGTTGCCCATCAGAAAACCATGGCTCAAATGTGTGTCCAATCCTTTGACAACATAGGGCAATTTCCCATCTTAACATATTACTGTAGACCATAAGAGAAATGACTTACTAATTTCTAACATCATCTGGTTACTGCAAACCTGATTTTCCAATAAGATTTGCCAAACCACTTTTATTTTCCTCCAGACTGCTGAGAAGAAGACTAAAGGGCAAAGGAGTCAGACTTTCCATAGCATCTGATGCAATACTCTGCCAAACTGCCTTTTCATTGCCTATTATACATATGTGGGCCGATAATCAGCAAAAGCTAATTTATCTACCACAATGATTAAGTAAAAATATCCATTCTAAGATCTCTAAAACAACTGGGTACTTGGTACTAAACCTTCCAAGAGATTGCAGTACACTCAGGGAGTCACTAAATATTGTATGGTTTCTTTTGCTCCATGTTAAAACTGCCTTTAAAACTATCAAAATTGCACATAATTCTGCAGTATAAACCACTGTGCTCAATATCTATGAAAATAGCTCCAAATTCAATGGCAACATCAGATTCAGAGCCATTAGTGTACACTGGAACAGCTTTCTTGTGCAGCAATGCACATCCTGAAAGGGATGCTAGAATTACTACTTCTGACATCTGCTCTCCCGAATTCAGAAATACACAATATTCAATTTCTGATAATTCTCATGGAGGAACTGGAGAATATTTGAAAGACAATATATTACAGTTTGTTAGGTTTAATTTATTCAAAATGATATTTTCATAATAAAATAAATTTTTGAACATACTTACCTGGTAGTTATATATATAGCTAAGTCCCTGACGCCACGGCAGAATTTCAAAACCAGAATCGATCGGTAGTCAGGTGAACCACCTGTGCGCCTCTACCCAGGTACCTGGAACCATTCCAACTATTCTCAGATCTTCCATGCCCTAGTCTCTAGAGGGGAGGAGGTGGATGATTAGGAATTGGCTTTAGGTAAGTATGTTCAAAATTTATTTTATTATGAAAATATCATTTTTAAACATCTAACTTACCTGGTAGTTATATATATAGCTGATTGACACCTTTGGTGGAGGGTCAGAGACAGCCAACATCGTTGGAATTTGCTTAAGGGTTAATAAACCAACTTAAGGTCCTTACCTGGATTAAGGAAGCTGACTTCAATGAACTCCCCCATTATGTTCAAGCTTCCCAAGAGGTCCAGCGATCCACTCAGGGGGCTGATACTCCTAGAGCTGCCAACCGTGTACCAACCTCTACAGGACAGACAACCTATAATACTCCTTTGTTCCGGTGCCACCAAGGAACAAAATGATCATTTGACTACTCAATGATTGTGGAAGACTGCATTCAATCTTCACAACAACCATGAAATTTCAACCATTCCAAGGTAAGAACAAAGGGTATTGTTTATAATTGATTAAGGAAGGTGAGTTCACGAACTCCGCCTCATTATGTCTGTATTCCTTAAGAGGTCCAGCGATCCACCAGGCTGAAGACCTCTAGGAGCTGCCAACCGTGTGCCAACCTCTATGTGACAGACAACCTATAATACCTCCTTTGTTCAAGGTCACCAAGGAACAAAATGATCATTCGACTAAAATCAATGATTGTGAAGACTGCTTCAATCTTCACAAACAACCAAATAAATTTCAACCCATCTCCAAGGCAAGAACAAAGGGTATTATTTTATAGGATTGGATTAAGGAAGCTGGACTTCACGAACTCTCTCATTATGTCTGCATTCCTTAAGAGATCCAGCGATCTACCCAGGGGCTGAAAATCTCTAGGGGCTGTCAACCGTGTATAACCTCTATGTGACGATTCTCCTCAATACCCTTTGTTCCGGGCTCTACCAAGGAACTTTCATCCCAATGATTACTAAGTGGAGGACTTCGCGCCCAGTCTTCACAAACAACCATAAAAATTTCAATTCCAAGGTAAGAAAAGGGTATTGGTTTATGGGATTGTAGGCATTCCCTCTCCCATTACTGGAATTAGATGCTATAAACGGGCACAGCGTATAGCACCTCGTGATAATGTCTTGACTTGTTTTAGATAGTGAGAGGCAAATATCAACTTGCCCAGAAGGTCGTGTCCAAGATACTCTGCAGGGACTCGTTCTGGTTTAAGATGCCACAGAGGTTGCTACTGCCCTGACCTCGCAAGGCTTACTTCAGAATCTTGTAGTCTATCCTCTCTTACATTCCATATTTGCTTCTTATCAACTGTCTGATAAAATAAAACAGAGCATTTTTCGACATCTATACAGAGAGTTTTTGACTGAGCACCAAAGCCCTTCTGAATTCTTCAAAGTCCTTTGTCCTATCCAGGTAGAGCCTAGGTTCTTCATCGAAATAGACTCTCTCTCTCTCTCCTCCCCTGTTATGTCCGTTAGGTCTGGAATCGAATGCTCTGACTAGGGTTGTGATGAGTATTCATTTTGCAAGGAAGCCTAGTTGCAGTGAGCAGATTGCTTGCCTTATAAAATCTATTTCTGCTGAGAGCATGGGGATCTCACTAACTTTTCACAAGGGCCAAACTGACCAAGAAAGAGCTTTACAGAGGTCTTAAAGATGCCCTCTGCAAGGGATCGAACTCTACTCCCATGAGAACCTCAGGACCACGCCTAGGTTCCATGCTGGTGAGTTCTCTATATACAAAATTTGGGTTACAGAAATATTGGAAGAGGACACATGGTTGTCCTGCACCATCCTTCAAATACCTCCCACTTGGATTGGTATACCTTAATGGTGGATAACTTCCTGATTTGCGATAGCGCCCAGCTGCCTCCTTCTGAAAACTTCTGGCTCTTGTGAGTTTTTCCGCTGTTAGTCCAAAGCAGCATTATAGCGCTTTGTAGGTTTTGCAATATTCTTCAAGTGTTGTCGCAGCAGATCTACTTCTGAGGTAGGCTACTCGGAATGTCCACCATCCAATCCAGTACTTCTTGGGAACCAATCTCTGCCGCAGGCCACAAGGGTCATTCCGGTCCCCATGTGACACAAATTTTTCGCACCCTGTGTATTATCTTAGCCAGGAAGTGCATACACGCCTGTTGGACCAGTCCACTGCGGAACGCCATTTGGCGTATATAGCCCGGATCTGGTAATGAGAGCAGCAAGTGTCCAACTCTCTTCGCTTGGCGCTGCATGGTATCGGCGCAAGGACGCCCCTAAAGTCCTGATGTAGCTTCATTCTTTGAGAGGACTTATTTCCTGCCCAGGAATGTCCGCTCACATTTTTCTCCCCTTGTATAAAGTGGTTACTAGTTTTACATTCTCCTCCTTTGCCCAAAGAAGAGATTCTCTATTGTCTCGTGAGTAGAGACCTGGAGTGAGTGCCCTTGTTTGTTGATGCTGTAGGCCAACGCTGTCAGAAAGAAAAATGGTGTGTTGACTCTGCACCTCTTGTTCCCTCACTGTGTTCGAACTCCTGAGAGCTAAAAAGGATTGCAGTTAATTCCTTCTAACTGATGTTTAACCTCCTGCTCTCTGTTCCAGGAGCCCGAGACTTTTTTATTTCCTCGTGTTGCTCCCCATACTGAGTCCGACAAAGGCCGGATAACAACACTAGGTCTGGGTTCCTCTAATACAGAGAAGGACCTGGATGGACGGGACGCTCTACCACTGCTACAACACGGTCTTATTGGTTCTAAATGGGGATGCACTTGTCTCCAGTTCATTTCCTTGTCCTAGTTCCGACAGATGAAACTGTAACGGTATAGAATTAACCTCTCAAAGGAGACAAACTGCCCAGCGAGGAAAGGGTTCAGCAGACTCATCCATTCCTTTGCCACATGACTGTTCTTTTTATAGTTCTGAAATTTTTCTTGAGGCTTGTCCTGTCTTTGCAATAAACGGAAAAGCCCGAAAATCCTGACTTGAATCTTCATCCTAAGGCATAGCACCTCTTGGGAAGGATCGGTTGAGATTTCATCTGTTTATCAGCAGACCTAATTCTTTTGTGCCAGACGCTGATGCCAGCGCATCTTGCTACCCTGAGCTTAACTCAGCATCTTGCTTCCAATATCTTGAAGCTCGACGCCTGATCGCCCAATGCCTTGACGCTGACGCCTTAGTCTCATTGACGCTGTCATCATGGTATTTCACTCCTAGATGCTTGACGCCACTGCATCCAGCGCCTAGAGTTTCATTCACTACGCTCAGCCGCCTTAAACTTCTGGACGCCTAGAAGCTTTAGTTGACGCTCATTATCCCTTCGTTTTCCTGGCTGTCACGCTGCAGCTGGGAAGACAAAGTCTGCCGTATATTTTATGTAGTAAAGCTATATGGGGCTTCTGCTGTTGTGACATGCTGAAGCCCAACTACGTGCAATTATTTCCTTCATCGCTAATAATGGACCGTGGAGGGTTCCGCGTAGACGGTACAACCAAGGAGGAAGAGGAGATGGGCAGAAGGCAGCACAGTGTCCGCCACGCTCTTGCAGCCCGGTATCCTGGACTGACACAGAACTGTCTATGCTTGTTCTTAGTAGGAGAGCTACCCTTCTGGGGCTGGAAGGGAAGAGTCTGCCAAGCTGCTGTGGCTACAATCTGTAGTCTATGAAGTGTTACCATGACGTCCTCAATATTGGGTGCACCCTGCTTGAGAGGTGTCTCGCCCAAAGCCAGACGCCACCTTGTCTGTTTAAATGAAAGAGAGACCCAAACTATAAAACCTTTCCCCGGACGCAATCTCAGAAAATTCTTGGAGATCGGGTGCATGGGGACGAAAACACGCATCCTGGAGGTCCAGTGAGGCCATCCAGTCATGCTGTTCGACCGCTGCCAGAACCGATTTTGTCGTTTCTATAGCTTAATTCCTTTGTTTATTGGTGTAATAAAAAAGTTGGAGTGCAATCCCGCTCAGCACGTGGATCTTCTCCTAACCCCCCAAGTATTTGGGGATCAGAATAACTGAATGTAGAATCCTAAATTCGGATCCTGAACTCTCTGTCTGGCCCTTTTGCAAACATAATAGACACTTGCTGTTGCAGAACCTTTGCCTTGGTTCTGTCGTTGCATTTGGCAGAAAGGTCGTAATTGTCTTGTTACTAGAGGGGGCCTACCAGGCTGGGACAGTCCGGCTCCTATCAAGAGTCTGCAGGAGAAGAAAGGCAGGTCCTTCTTCTTCCTGTGTAGAGCCTCTTCGTGTTTTCATTCATCTACCTGCCCTAGAGTGAAACTCCTATCAGAGGGCTGAAAGAAGGAAAGAGCTGAAATACCTTGAAACACAGGAACCTCTGGCCTTACTCTTTTAGCTTAAGGAAAGTCGTAGGTGGTGGACTTTTCTGTTACTTTAGATCTTAAATCTTACGTGGTTTTCTGGGCCAAAGATGAAAGGCCTCTACTCAAAACCTTGAGAGAAGGGGTGAGAGGAAAGAGGTATAAATCAATTCTGATTTTGATTGGACGTGACCCCATTAGCCGTGAAAGAGTAAAGATAAATTTTCTTCAGAGTCCCGCTGAGAAAGGTGCAGTTGATTTGTTGAAATCCATTCCTAGTCCTTTATCCATACACAACATCATATATATAAGGAAAAACAAAGGTTGTCTTTCATTGTTTCTCCTTCAAAGTATCCATTCTTTCGAATGCGTTCTTCAGACGCCTTCACAAGAGTAAATTCTAAAGGCAGGGAACGGTGAGCAGCCAGATAAATTCTCTTAAAAATTTGAAAATATCTTCATAAGCCTTTTCAAGTCTGATGTTTGATGGTTTTATATTGTCTTCTGGCTAGAAATCTCTACAATAGGATTCACAGGAGAATGCGAGTTATCATTCTTTCTTTCCGATTTATTTAAGACGAAGTAGCGACGTTTTTCAAAATATCATCTTGACGCCTGGCGCCCTGACGCTCAGTCTCTTTGACGCCTCTGGGCGTGTTGGCGCCCATTTTCTTGAAGCTTAATGTCTTGGCGTCTACATGACGCCCGACGCCCCGGCGCTTCAACTGACACTTGACGCTCCAGGCGCTCCAGCTTTCACGCCTTACATCCTGGCGCCCAGCTTTCGACGCCGACGCCCTGGCGCCCAGCTTCTCGGCATCACGCCCCGGGCGCCCATACTTCTAACTCGCTGTCCCACAAACCCAGAGGTTACTTGAGAACTGGGTCGCCTGTGCCACATCGGTCAAAAGCTTTCCTCCGGTTGACGACAGCAAACTAACAATGGATGAAAACACTTAACCTCGCTCTTTCCTATGGCGAGGTGAGCGCCCTGGGAAACGTCAACAGGTACGGGCCGAGGGGAGACTGTCAGAAGCTAAAGCCTCTGGTTCTCTCCTTCTCGTCTGTCGACTCTCTCCTTCTCACAGGGGTTGGGTGAGCTAAGAGGACTAGGAGCACAATAGACCGAAATGGTTTAATTCTCCACTTGCACTTGCACTAACAAATATATTAACACTTTTATTTTTTAGATTCTTATTATCGCATCACACATCCCTGTCTTCTGAGAGGATTTTACCTGTTGGGCCAGGGTCCAAATGGCAGCCAACAAATCATTGCGCTGGTCTCACTCTGTTTCAGTAGGGGGTTCAGAGAGACTACCACTACGGAGAAGGATCACAGATAGTTATCAAGGGGAAAAAGAATTAACTATTCCTGGTTATATCAAGAAGAGTGAGAAACAATACTCTTGGCTCTTTCTGGAGCCGGTCTTTCATTCCCCGCTCAGACATACTAAGTGGGGATCCAAGGAGACTTTTTGAGTGTCAGCTTGCACTTCCACACATACATTTTCACACTGAAGAAGTCAGATATGTTATAAGAAAATCCAAAAGCGAACAAGCCCAAGCCAAAGTGTACTTCACCAAAATAAGTTGCGAAAAACACAGGCTACGGCGCGAAAATTCCATCGATGTTACCGACACAGCGGCAGGGGAAGATCTGAGGAATAGTTGGAATGGTTCCAGGTACCTGGGTAGAGGGCGCACAGGTGGTTCACCTGACTACCGATCGGCGATTGCCGCGAGTTTTGAAATTCTGCCGTGACGTCAGGGACTTAAGCTATATATATAACTACCAGGTAAGTTAGATGTTTAAAAACCTCTTTTAATCTGAATGAAAAGGATCACGGGATTTGGGGATGATCTGTGTAATACATACAATATGTTTCTTACCTCACTTTCATAGTAGTTAAAGACCTCGAAAGCCTCTGGAATCTCATCCAGCTACCAGCCAGCACAGCCAGGAAGTGAAGTACCAGAGTAAGCTAGCCAGCATCCAATAAGCTTTCAATAGATGATCAAAAGGATCATATGACTATCTGGATTCCTGGTGTTTATAGTTTTTATTCTATGGGGAGAGGCAGATTTGAATACCTCACATCCATAACACAATTTTGGTAGGACTGATGCCCTGTACAGTACTGTCCCAGTAGCAGTCTGCAGTCAGCACCCTAGGGAGGTATGAGACAGAACCTTCATCAGGTCCACAGACTTCATAAATTTGGTCTAAAGATTAACTACACAGAGTTCGATGGGAGCTTACTATCAAATATTAACCCATGAAATCTTGCAATCTGACAATGAATTCTTTGTCCATTCATATACACATCTGCATCTAGATGGACACCTCTTATTTGACAAAAACAAACCCAGTTTTGCTGCAGAGAATCTAAAACCATGCATTCCATGTCATATCACTATATTGTTGGTACTTAGTTGAACTATTGTTCTGTCAATAACATTCTAGAAGCAGCAAGTTATATTGACAGGTCATCCACAGATAGTGTGTACATTGCATACTTTGGGATTACTTTTGCAATGCCATTAATAGCTAGTGCAAAAAGGGAACACTTAATATGCTACCCTGTGGAGCACCTCTTCTTAACACCTCATATTTGAGAGTCACTCCTATTTGTACTTGAAATACTTTAATAAAAAGGACAGCCCCCTTTACACATCGCAATTGTAGAGATCCTGCAAACCCATGTTTCCATGTGATGCCATATGCCTTTTCAAATTATGTACCAACATGATGATGCTTACATACAAAAGGCTCACACATAGATGATTCCATGTGGACTTACACATTTGTAGTGGAATATATGTTTATGAATCTGTACTGGGAGAGAAAGATAATGGTTGTACTCTACTGTAGGTGTCACATAAGGTAAACATTTTACAAAAGCAAAAGGTTAGAGCAATGGGTCAGTAGCTAGTCATCAAGCTCTTTTCCTGGTTTAATAAAAGGTAGCACTTGCAATGTATCCCTGATACTAAGAAGATAAATTCAATATATATTCAATTTATGGTACTTTCTGTGAATGTTTTTGTTTTTCTGCAGCATGTTTAATCATTACACTGAGATTTCATCTGGTTCAGCTGCAGATTCTTTACCATTTGCTAAAGCAGACTCAAATTCTTTCATGCAGAGAAAGGTGCATTGCCAGTTCTTGCCTGTATGGAGTGAAATCAGTAATTTTCAGTTCTTCTCTATGGCATTAGTCAGCGTAAGGTTTGCAATGGAACTTCTATGATACACCAGCTAAGTGACTGGCAGAAGCATCTGCCTTTATATGAGTATCATCAATTTTTTCACTGCTTATTTCCATTACTGGTGGTTAACTGTGGAAAAATTTGCCTGTTGTTTTTCTGACCTTTTCTAGGCAAAGCAGTGGAGTTTCTGCATTTACATTTATAGTTAAAAGAAATATAGACTAACATCCTTTATAAGATTTCTTTGTTTTCAGCCTGAAATGAGCTCTGGCCTTGAAATATTCATGCAGATAATGAATACATCTGTCTCCCCTATACCATGTTTTAACAGTTCTCATGGTTCTATGAGCGACGCTGCATTCAATTTCCAACAAGGCACAGGTTAGCGAAAAAACTATCGTGGTTCTTTTAATAGACTGGAGATCCACTGTAAAAAGAGGGGGTAATTAAGCAGTTGTATGGTGTCATCTATAATAGGGAGCTTATTAGCAGTAAAATCTACTGAACGTTTTTCAGAATATAACAATCAGTTAGCTTTTTGTACATTTCACTTTGGTAGCCTTTGGGCTGGTAAACTTCTGAGATCCCTGATGATAACTGAGAAGTGATCACTGGTGTACCTTTCACCCATCACCTCCCAGTTAAAATAATTTAATCCTCATTATGTACCATTCTGAACATGGAAATGAGTTGGTTCACTAGTATTTTTAATATTCCTAAATTCAAAGTTTCAGCAAAGGGGGAGAGGTGATTGCCTCAATGATTACTGTTAACAACTCCCCACCACTCCAAAATTACAGAAATAATATCACCCAAAAGAGGGAGTGGAAAATAAAGCTCACTGACTAAAGATCTTAAATCTTCTGCTGGAAAAGAATCGCATTGGAGGACCTAGTACCAGGCAAAAGGTAGCACACTTTTTGGATAACTCAAGAGCTCTGGCATATCTCAGCAACCAAGGAGGCACAAAGCCAGAAACTTTGTTCCTCCTTTCTAGTTGCATTCCCACTTGGTCAAGAAAGGGAAGATGCTTCTTGGTGATGGTATAATCGTAGGCTCTTGTAGCAATGTATAGGCTGTGGAGTGTATGTTGTACATATGTATGTATGTATGTATGTGTATGTGTATGTATATGTATATATATGAATATAAGAAGGCCCATAAAACACTATTTGAACGTTGCAACCATATATTTCGAGCACTTCCTTCTGTGCTCCTGTTCACTGGTAAAATATGGACAGATGAAATGTTACAGGAGTATATATACAAAGCGTATGTAGGTGTGGCATTAAGTCTCCGATGGTGCGCAGGTGACCGTTTCTCAAGAAGGAGAGAAAATAAACAATTTCCTAGTGGTTTTTGGCTTCATTAACTCCTGTTTTGCGATTCGTTTGGTGGGTCGTGTTTCCTGGAGCACCTGTTTGAGAAGAGGTTTAAGGATTAAACTGTCGATTTCATCCGCTTTATAATGTCCTCCTGACAAGTTCATATTGTTGGTTTGATTGATGATGGCAGATTCCAGCATCTTTCTTTTGTACGGACAGCTACTTCTGAAAAACCAGCTCACCCGCTCCAATTTATAGAATGGCCTCTATCCCTGATGTGTAGAAAAATCCCTGAACTCTTGAAGCATACCGTACTGACCTTTTGTGCTCTGTTAATCTTTGCGAGAGGGACCTGCTGGTCTCTCCCACGTAAATCTCATTAAAATTGCTGCACGGAATCTTCTAAACTCAGGCTTCTTCCCCTTTTTTATTTTAGTATACGTTGTGGCGAGCTCCCGATGGATTTGGGATAATGGAAGATAAAAGGGTTGTTAGACCTGGGTTGTTCTGTGGCTTTTTGGATGTTTTCATCGTACGCAAGCTTTATTTTGTTAAAATCTGTCTATTGTGAGTCAGACTTTTTAGTATATTTTATTCGCTTTATTAATAGCCTTCTCGATAATGTGTGGTGGGTAGAGCAGTTGCATTAGGTGTTGGCGGATCTTGTTGATTCTTTATCTAAGTACCCATTTGAACATATTCTAAGCCCCCTGAGGAATAAGTTGCACCCTACCTATGCCAAGAGGAAAATGGTCTTCATATGGTTGTAACTTCCTCTCTAAAAAAGACAACACGTCGGCGATCGGGACTTTAGTAAATAATGACTCGACGTCTAGGCTGAGCAATTTGATGTTATTTGAGGGGATGTTTAAACTATTAAATTTGTGTATAAAATCCTCTGCATGTTTGACGTGGGAGGATGAGAAGGTTCCTAGAAAGGGTGATAACAGGTCTGTGAGCCATTGTGATAATTTACACATGAAAGAGCCCCTGCTAGATATTATGGGGCGTAAAGGAATCCCATCTTTATGAGTTTTCGGAGGCCGTAAAAATAGGGAGTCCTATGTCCTTCTTATTGCCCCCTATGGTTCTGACTGCTTTGTTAAATTGGGCAGCAATATTTGTTGTGGGATCTTTCGTTAATTTGTCATAGGTCTCCGCATCGTTTAGAAGTTCTTGAACTTTGTTGATGTACGTCTCCTTGTTTAAGAGAACTATTTTCCCGTCTTTGTCAGATTTTGTGATGATGATATTCCCCCTTTTCCTTAAACTAATTAACGCATTTTGGAATCTTTTCAGGAGCGAATTTTTGTTGTTATTTTGCTCCAAGACATTTAACAAAATGCCTTTGAGACAAGCATCTTTTTTGTCATAATTGTTTTTGCAAAATGTTAATCAAATGCAACTAGGAAATTAAGATTACTCTCGGGACCTGGTTTTAGAGGGAATGAAACCACAAGATCATCATCAATCAAACCAACAATATGAACTTGTCAGGAGGACATTGGAAAGCGGATGAAATCAACAGTTTAATCCTTAAACCTCTTCTCAAACAGGTGCTCCAGAAAACACCATCATCACAAAATCTGACAAAGACGGGAAAATAGTTCTCTTAGACAAGGAGACATACACCAATAAAGTTCAAGAACTTCTAAACGATGCGGAGAACTATGACAAATTAATGAAAGATCCCACAACAAATATTGCTGCCCAATTTAACATATCAGTCAGAACCATAGGGGCAATATGAAGGACATAGAACTACTAGAGACATTCAAGATAATCTCTCCCTATTTTTATGGCCTCCCGAAAACACATAAAGATGGGATTCCTGTACGCCCCATAATATCTAGCAGGGGCTCTTTCATGTGTAAATTATCAAAATGGCTTGCAGACCTGTTATCATACTTCCTAGGAACCTTCTCATCTTCCCATGTCAAACATGCAGAGGATTTTATACAAAAATTTAATAGTTTAAACATCCCCTCAAATAACATCAAATTGCTCAGCCTAGACGTGAGTCATTATTTACTAAAGTTCCAATCGCCAACATGTTGTCTTTTTTAGAGAGGAAGTTACAACCATATGAAGACCATTTTCCTCTTGGCATAGATAAAACTTTAAAACTTATCAACCTCTGTGTAACTAACAACGTGTTTTCTTTCAATGGTAATTTTACAAAAAAATTTGGCTGTAGCATGGGAAGTACCCTATCACCCTCTAGCAAACTTGTACATGGAATATTTCGAAACGGAAATTTTATTGTCTATCAAACCCGCAATATGATCTGGCTTAGATACGTAGATGATATTTTTACTTTCTGGGACAATAGCTGGGGAGCCTTTAGTGAATATTTTAATAGACTAAATTCGCTAGTTCCGACCATAAAATTCAAAACAGAATGGGAAAGGGAAGGAAAATTGCTGTTCCTAGATGTACTGATCATAAGAGAACAGAACAGATATGCCTTCACAATATATAGGAAACCCACTTTCGCGGTTTCCTATATTCATTTCTTAAGCTACCACGATGTCTCCGTAAAGATCAAGGTAGGGTGCAACTTATTCCTCAGGGGGCTTAGAATATGTTCAAATGGGTACTTAGATAAAGAATTCAACAAGACCTGCCAACAGCTAACGCAACTGCTCTACCCACCACACATTATCGAGAAGGCTATTAACAAAGCGAATAAAATATACTACAAAATATACTAAAAAGGTCCGACTCACAACAGACATAGATTTTAACAAAATAAAGCTTGCGTACGATGAAAACATCCAAAAAGCCACAGAACAACTCAGGTCTACCAATCCTTTTTCTTCCATTATCCCAAATCCATTGGGAGCTCACTCATTAATGTATATTTAAATAAAAAAGGGGAAGAAGCCGGAGTTTAGAAGATTCCGTGCAGCAATTGTAATGAGATTTACGTGGGAGAGATGGGCAGGTCCCTCTCGCAAAGATTAACAGAGCACAAAAGGTCAGTACGGTATGTTTCGGAGAGTTCAGGGATTTTTCTACACATCAGGGATAGAGGCCATTCTATAAACTGGAGCGGGGTGGAACTGGTTTTCAAAAAGTAGCTGTCCGTACAAAAGAAAGATGCTGGAATCTGCCATCATCAATCAAACCAACAATATGAACTTGTCAGGAGGACATTGGAAAGCGGATGAAATCGACAGTTTAATCCTTAAACCTCTTCTCAAACAGGTGCTCCAGGAAACACGACCACCAGACGAATTGCAAAACAAGTTAATGAGGCCAAAAACCACTAGGAAATTGTTTATTTTCCCCTCCTTGAGAAACGGTCACCTGCATACCATCGGAGACTTAATGCCACACCTACATATGCTTTGTATATATACTCCTGTAACATTTCATCTGTCCATATATTACCAGTGAACAGGGGCACAGAAGGAAGTGCTCGAAATATATGGTTGCAACGTTCAAATAGTGTTTTATGGTCCTTCTTATATTCATATTACACTGTGGTATTACAGTAAAAGTCATTCATATATATATATATATATATATATATATATATATATATATATATATATATATATATATATATATATATATATATACACACAAACACAAACACAGAAGGAGAAGCCACGGCCAAAATATACACATCCTCAAGGAACAAGGAAAGCGAAGACCTCCATTCTTACAAATTTATTGCTGACATTTCATGACACGACACATTTTCAAGGCCAAAAAAGCAAATAATTTGCACTACAAATAAAATCAAGGTATTAAAAAAATTTTTGAAAAATTAAAATATTTAAAATTCACAAAAAATGGAAATGCAGCGTTAAAATTAGGTATACAAATGAACATAAAAAAAAGATCGCAAAAGATATAGGTCAAGGAAACCAAGACACATTCTCACCAAGCGAAATGACAGAATAATACTGAGAGAATAGAGAAAATAAGCATAAAGGAAAAGCCAGACAACATATAACTGAGTTGCAGAGGCGTCGTGAGGGAGGGGCTAGGGGGAACATATGTCCCTGGGCGCAGCATTGTGGGGGTGCCAAACTGAAGTTGAGAAGACAACTATTTTGGGGGAAATGGGGTGATGAAACCAGTAACTTAGAATCTTTAAGTTTTTAAGAGTTTTCAGTACATATTTTATATTTAACAAAGATTGACTTCATTTAATGTTCATTATATATAAATGTAACCATTATGTGGTAATTACTTACTATCAAATTTTATTACGTACTTATCAAATAAGTGGTTCAGTGATTGTGAGTTAGTGCAAAGATATTGGATAGTTACTCCCTTCAATCTAGTGTTTCGTTTTCTTTCGTGAGCATTTTTTGTGCATAACAAACAGTAGACAACAATTATTTCTGCAATTTCATAAAGCTGAGGCTGATGTTATTATCAATACATAAAGTATTTTATTTATTAATCTTTTGCAATGAAAAATATAGTAAGAAATTTTAATTTATGCAACCTTTTTTCATTCTCGAATGATAAAGACGTCAGTCACAACAACACTGTCAAGCTGTCAACACAATTTCACAATTTCATACACGCCGCGAGAACCAAGGTATGAAAAAGTTAGCACAGGCGGTAGCCACAGAGCACAGGCCCCAGAGGTAGACTAAATCAATTTTACTAATACTAGACTAAGAAGCGATTGCTAGTTTGTCTTAAGCGGCTATTACAAGGGTAAGTTTTGTGTGAGGATAGCACTGGGTATTCCATCAACCATCATCTCAGCATGCTCAGGCCAGCATAATCACGATATACTGCTTAAACAAAGTGTCCAATCCAAAGCCCCCTTCATATTTGTCTGCTGAAGTTCAAAATGAATTCATCCAGATTATTGTATCTACTGTTAGGAGCACTTTACTGAATGACATCCGAAGAGCTAAGTATTACCGTATAATGCTTGATTCTACTCCAGATGCTGCACACAGAGAACAAATGGCAGAGATGATAAGATATGTAGAGATAAACTATAAAGAAAAAACAGTTTGCGTGAAAGAGAGTTTCCTTGGATTTATTCAAGTACACCAAAAGGATGAAGCAAGTATACAGTAAATGTAGTAATGCAGCAGCTAGAGAAAGATCATTTGCCTTTTGAAGACTGTCATTCTCAGTGTTATGATAATGCTGCTGTTATGTCTGGACACAAATCAGGAGTACAACAGACTTGCTACAGTGAACCCTAAAACAATATATGTGAACTGTAACAACCACTCACTAAATTTGGCTGGGGTTCATTCCGCTAGTCATGAGGTGGTGATGGTCACATTTTCTGGAACTGAGCAGGCAGTGTATGTTTTCTTTTCAAGGTCGATCTATAGATGGGAGAGATTAAAGAAGAATTTGCCTATATCTGTGAAAGCTGGATCTGAAACACGCTGGAGTGCTAAAGCTGATGCAGTTCGACCCATACATGAAAATGTGGGGGATTTGGTCCAACTTTTAGAGACCATCGGAAGTCATTTGAATGAGACAGATACCAGAAGTGAGGCAACACAGCTACTGAGCAGAATTTTGACATTTTGCTGCCCAAAGTTTTTGGAACATTTTACTTACCAAGACTGACAGAGTCCAGAAGCGGCTGCAGGATCCAAAATTGAATTTCCATGAGGCAGCACAAGATATCCAGGCATTGCAAGTTTATTTCCTTGCTAATCGGGGAGGATATCTAACAGACATCTATCATAAAAGCAAAAGGAGCTCTGTCATACTTGGGATGTGAGAATTGCAAGACGATGTAGGGTGAGGAAAAAAATGCCTGATGAAACTGGAGGTGATGCTGCTGCTGCAGGCCTCTCAGCAGAAAATGAGATGCAACGTCTGCTAAAAGGTACTACTGACAGAATGCATAATGAAATGGGCGAACGGTTCATCAGACTGCATAACTTGGATTCAAATTTTGGCTTTCTTTTGGATATTAAGGAGTTGCTATCTACAACCAATGAAGCATACATCAAAGAAAGGTGCATTAATGTGGCAAGTTTCTATGACACTGACTTAGATGGCTTGGAACTGTTCAGCGAAATTGTAGATTGCAGAATGCTGTAAAACACGAGATGATGTTCTGATCACCAACCCACAGGAATTACTTTGTTTCATTGTACAATATGGGGATGAAAGTGTTTTCCCAAACCTTCGAGTTGCCCTTCAGATACTTCTGACCATTGCAGTATCAATTACTAGTTGTGAGCGATCATTTAGTAAGCTGAAACTTATCTTGTCGCATCTGGCTAACATCTATGGGGCAAGAGAGATTGTCAGCTTTAACTGTACTAAGTGTAGAGCAAGAGATCGCAAACAAAATAAACTTTGATGACGTGAGAGACAGATCTGCGGCTGTAAAAGCTACAAAGATCAAACTGTAAACACACTGTAATGTGCTTCAATACTTAATGTCCTACAATTCATTGTCAATCCTTTTCTTTGTTTAGGTTTTCTGTTATCAATATCTGTCTAATTATCTTTACATTCTAATACCTTTATACCGTCTTATTTCCTTGCATATGGTTGATCCTAAACATCCATCACTTCAATCTTTTTGTTTTTATTATTCTGACGCACGTTAAACATTCTTTAAAGAAAAGTAGGGTTTATAGTTAGTGAACTAATTCATCTTTGTTCTTATCAGTTTTCTTTTCAGGCATTATAACTATTCAGTCTTTTACCACAAATTCTATTTTTTTTTTCTAGTATTAACCTCTATGCTGGCAACAAATTGTAGATTTTCATGATTTTCTTAGCCCCCTGTATTCCCTAATGTTTAAATCCTTTTTTTTTACTCAAATTTATTTAATTTGCCATTTGTCTTTGGTTGTTAAGAGCTACTGGTTACTGTGATGCTTTACTGTAATCTACATTTTAGCTATTTTATCAACATTTTGGAATTTATTTATGAGGGCTAATGATTAATTAATTGCAGTAAAATAAACAATTTCAGTTTGCAAATTCGGTTTGTGTTCTATCGTCCCAGAATATTATTATGCAAATTAGAATGTTTTGTTTTCAACACAATATATCTAAAATAATGAAGGCAAACATTTCCTGCCAAGATTAGCACACTCAAAAGAAAATAGTTCTCCCCCCGGCCGGGACCCCCTTTTGGGGGCACCATAAAAGACTTTGCCCCCAGGCGCCAGCAACCCTCACGACGCCACTGCTGAGTTGAAGGCAATTGAGTACTTAATGAGGGAACAGTTCTCTTTATGAAAATAGACTCTAGGATAGTTAGATCGTGACGGTTGGAGACCTGCCCTACTATCGAAAAATCTTCATCTCTTAGAGTCTATTATCATAAAGAGAACCGTTCCCTCATTAAATACTCAATTGTCGTCAACTCAGTTATATGTTGCCTAGCTTTCCTTTATGCTTATTTTCTGTATTCTCACAGTATTATTCTTTCACTTCGCTTGGTAAGTCTGTCTTGGTTCCCTTGACCTATATCTTTTGTGATCTTTTTCTTATGTTCATTTATATACCTAATTTTAACGCTGCATTGCCATTTTTTGTGAATGTTAAATATTTTAATTTAAAAATTTTTTTCTTAATACCATGACTCTATCTGTAGTGCAAATTATTTTCTTTTTTAGCCTTGAAAATGTGACAAGTCATGAAACGTCGGCAATAAATTTGTAAGAATGGAGGTCTTCGTTTCCCTTGTTCCTTGAGGATGTGTATATGTATAAATATATATACATTATATATATGTGTATATATATATGTATGTGTATATATATGTATGTGTATACATATATATGTACTGTATATGTATATGTATACAGTCTCCGGGTTACGACAGGTTCGGCTTACGACGTTCCGAGTTTATGATGCTTTTCAAATATATTCATAAAAAAATTATTTCCTGGGTTACAACACTTCTTCCAGGTTTATGAAACTGGCAATGCCGATCCGACGGAAGAAATATGGCTCCAGAATGGTCAAATTTTGGAGGTTCTTCTGTTGAAAAACTCAATATAAATGCAGGATACATTGTTTTCAAGACACCCAAAGGATTAAAAGTAAGGTTTTCTTACGATTTTTGATGGTATTTCGGACGACGCCAGACCTACACCGATCAGAAGAAATATGCATCCAAAAGCGACAGAGTGGTCAATATTTGGAGGTTTTTATTATGAAAAACTCAATAATAAAAATGCAGGATTCGTTGTTTTCAAGACATCCAAAGGATTGAAAGTAAGGTTTTCTTACGATTCTCGACGGTGATATTTCGGATGACTCAGTCTTTTTATTATGAAAAACTCAATAATAAAAATGCAGGATTCGTTGTTTTCAAGACACCCAAAGGATTGAAAGTAAAGTTTTCTTACGATTCTCGACAGTAATATTTTGGATGATTCGGTCTTTTTATTATGAAAAACTCGATAATAAAAATGCAGGATTCGTTGTTTTCAAGACACCCAAAGGATTGAAAGTAAGATTTTCTTACGATTCTCGACGGTAATATTTTGGGTGACTTGGTCCAATGCATACGACGGAAGAAAATTCACATTTGCGGATTTTTTCATAGAGCAATATTCACTACTTACTGATTTTAATTTTATTTTCATGACTAAAAACATTTTTATGATAAAAAAATTATTTACTAATTTTAAACTATTAATATTGAGGTAACCACAGCAAAGTATCGATAAAGTTAAATTAAAATCCCATGAAATCATAAAACTGCTTACCGATGTAATCACTTCATTCAACCTCTCTCTCTCTCCCCCTCGAATAATTTACAAATAATTTCACTCTTTTGAGATTTAAGTAAGGCCAACTGCCCATATCTCTCTCTCTCCCTCTCTCTGAAGATGCATTCGTTCTTGGCCTGAATAATCAACCAAATTTCACGCGTATAGCTTACGACTAGTGAGTGATCTATAGTTAGAAGTGTTCGTGAACTGTCAGTGATGAGATTAAAGTCAGAATAGCACGATAAAGCGTAGACTAAGGTGTTTTTTTCGAGTGAAATATTAAAAATTGAGCATCATGGAAGTGTCTAGCAACAACAGTGGCAAAAGATGGAGGAATCTAGCTTGCTTAGCAGACTACCAATATGATGAACTGGCAAGCAGGGAGCTGGGGTTTCTTATCGTTGAGATCAATAACAACTCCAACCAAAAAGATGCAAAAACATACACATAGCGAAAGGATATGATCCTTCAAGCTGGAACAAGTCAGCAGAAAACACACTGAAAATAATTGAAGGAATATCAAAGAAAGTCCAAGTGGTCAAGAGACTTATAAAGAAAATCTACATCAATCAACACATCCCAACAAAAAAAATGAACAAGGTGAATATGGTGAATATACTGATTGATGCAATAAGAAAACAAATGCCTAAAGCATGCAATCTATGTAATGTGTAGTATAGCATTGTAAATTCACAAAACTTGATAAGGAAATGCTGTGCATGCCACGTACCAACTCACCCTACTTGCGCAGAAGTACAGCAAAATAAAAAAAAGGACACAAAAGTATTTTGCTAAACATGTCTAATATGGATAGACAATGTTATTAAGTCAAGACTTAATGTATAAATAGCTGAGGATGAAGAAAATGAGGAAGAGGAAGAAGAGGAAAATGAAATAGAAGAAAATAAGATTGAAGAGATAGAAAACAATAATGAAAACAAAGAACAGGATAAGAGTATGGATGCAGAGAAACTCATAGACTCTACATATCAGGCAATACAACAGCATACATACGAAGATATAAACTATGAAATGACAACCCAAAATAAAATCCCAAAGAGGTTGTACCCGGATGTATATACTGACGGAAAGAGCAAGAAAAAAAAGAAAAGAAAGATATAGTTTGCACTCTTTTTGAAAAAGAGGAACTGCAGATTCGGTGAAAGATGTCACTACAAAACATCCCAAGATATGTCACAACTATGAGATTTATGGCAAATGTGCATATCTAGACGGCTATGAGGTTGAATGCAGCGATCTACATCCAAAAATATGCAGAAACTTGAGACAAGGAAAAGGGTGCAGATTCAACAAAAAGTGCAGGTTTATGCATCCTGTAGTCATGAAGAACGAAAATCAAAATCAAATACATATCAAAAATCAAAGTAAAAATGAAACAAATAAAGAAAGGAATAAAGAGTGTGAGACGTAAGGAAAAAAGCAAGCCAGCACCACGTTAAGAAATGTCAGCATCACGATATGAGGCATCAGCACTCAGATACAGTGCAACGAAGCAATGTGTCTATGATGCAAAGGGATGGTGAAGATGTGGAGGAACAAACACAAAATGAATAAATATGAAGATGGAAGATCAGCTATACATACTGGAAAAGTTGGATTTTTTAATGTCTGAAGTTATGGAAATGAAGAAAAGAACAACATATCAGTACAGGAAAGAGACATGGGAAAATCCTTATTATTACCCAAATTAGATAATGGGGATAACACGCAAACCATCATGGTGATGAATGCACAGAGTTTAGTTTTGAGTAACTCAAAAAGAAAAATAGAATTCTTAGAAAAACTAATCCAAACTGAAAAAAACAGATATAATGAATAAAAGAGAACCCTGGTACTCCCAAGAGACTGGTAATGATGATCAGATAAAGGGTTTCCAAACGTATAAATCAGATAGAAAAAATAGGAATCAAGGGGGAACCGCGATATATGGGAGAGACGTGAATCAAGGGGGAACCGCGATATATGGGAGAGACGTAAATCAAGGAAAAATCGGTGAGAAATATAGTAACACAGAATGTGAATTAATAGCAGTAGAATTTGAATATGAAAAATTAATGAACATCGTAATATACAGACCCCCTAATACTAAAGAGTTTGATATAATAATAGACAAAATTAGATGATATATGTAGAAATCACAAAGAATGGAATATACTCATATCCAGAGACTTTAACTTTCCTTTCGTAGATTGGAAAGAATGAATAGGAGATTGTGGTTGTATTTATACATATAAAAAGAGAGTAATAGTAGCACAGAAGATAAGAGGCAATTTGAAAAACTATTAGATATGCTACTAGAACATAACATCCAGCAAATAAATCACCTGCCAACAAGAAAGGATAATATTTTAGACCTAGTATTTTGCGGAAATGAGGTGAATTATGTTAAAGATATAATAGTATATAATACGAGTATTTCAGACCATAATGTTTTAGAATTAACAGTCCATTCCAAAGCAAGTGAAAACAGAGATAAGCAAGAGTCGAAAAAGTGGGAAGGATATGGAAAATACAATTTCTATAGTAAGAATATAAAATGGTCAGAAATAAATGAAGAATTAAACAAAGACTGGGAAAACATATTCATAATTGATAATATACAGGTAAATACGGATATATTATGTAAGATATTAGAGAAAATAGTGGATAAATATATTCTGAAGAAGAAAAGTAAACATCAGTCATGCATACCAAGAGACAGAAGGATCCTGTTCCAGAAAATCAGAAAGTGGAGAAAAGCTCTTGCAAAAGAAAAGAATGCATGGAAAGTGATGGAACTAAAAAGTAAGATATAAAATGCAGAACAAAAGATTATACAATCAAAAGAAAATGAAAAAAGGCACCTAGAAGAAAAGACCCTATAAAAAAAAAGACCCTATAAAATATCAAGCAAAACCCAAAACTTTTCTACTCTACGAAAAAGATGAATAAAAGAAGAGTAGAAATAGGCCCTCTAAGAATTGAAGGGCGATTAACGAATGAAAAACAGGAAATAAGTAACAAAGATATAAGAGTGAATTTACACCTAGAATTGATAATGAAGATAATGATACAGAAATTAGAGATGAAAATAGTGAATATTTATCGGACATAGATATTAATGAAGCTGATATTGTGCAGGCTATTAATGAAATTAAAAATGGATCAGCAGCTGGACCAGACAGCATACCTGCCATTTTGTTAAAGAAAGTGGTTCATTCAATCGCAAAGCCGCTCGCAATATTATTCAGACAAAGTGTAGATACAGGCAAGATTTATGATGAGCATAAATTAGCATATATTACCCTATTTTCAAAAGTGGATCAAGACGAGACAAGTAATTATGGGCCTGTGAGTCTGACATCTCATATTATGAAAGTGTATGAAAGGGTAATGAAGAAAAATATAATGAAACATTTAATGAAAAATGGATTGTTCAATATAGGACAACATGGTTTTGTACCTGGAAAAAGTACACAAACCCAACTGTTAGTCCACCATGAAAGCATATACAAAAATATGATAAACAAAAAAGATACAGATATGGTTTACCTAGACTTTGCAAAAGCTTTTGGCAAGGTAGACCATAATATATTAGCGAAAAAAAATTAGAAAACATAACTTTGTGGACAAAGTAGGAAGATGGATAAAAGAATCATTGCAAAACAGAAAACAGATAGTGATTGCAAATGACGAAAATCGGATGAAGCTAAGATAATATCCGTGTGCCAAGGTAGGTGCGGTGTTAGCTGCATTGCTGTTTGTGATTATGATTGCAGACAGACAGTAATGTTAAGGACTTCGGTAGTGAAGTTTCCCTGATGATACAAGAATAAGTAGAGAAATTACTTGAGATGAAGATAGGAACTTGCTACAAAGAGACCTAAACAGAATATATAAATGGGCAGAGGTAAATAGGATGGTATTTAACTCTGATAAATTTGAATCAATAAACTGCGGTGATAAAGAAGGAATGCTATATGCATATAGAGGACCTAATAACGAGACAATCACAAATAAGGAAGCAGTTAACCCTTTAACGCCGCCTGGACGTATTTTACGTCGACAAAAATTGTCTGTCGGGTGCCGAGTGGACATAAAATACATTGACTACAAAAAGTTTTTTTAAATACTCGCGGAAAAATACTTATAGGCCTAGTTTGTGAAAAATTTTAAATCACGCGCCTTGAGGGATGCTGGGAATTCATGGATCACGCTGTTCTTTTGTTTACAAGCGTGATCCAGCTGCGCATGCGCGAATTTCTTTCTTCTCCCACTAGAAAGTATCAGCGACACATCATCAGAGAGCGATTTCTTGACGCATTCGTGTTTTACTGAACTTGTGCAAGTGTTAGCGTGTTTGTGATGCAATGGGACATACGCAGAGATGTCCCAACGTTGTCAGGACTCTGAAAGGCGCGTATTGCCTGTCGGTAGTGAGTGTGTGAGACGCGTTTTAGACTTGGATGCTGGAGAGGGACCCAGCACCCTAGTTGATCCATCTTATGATCGCCAGGTTGTACGGCCACGTGTGGACGAAAGTGACCGTGGGCCCCAAGGGCCATACCCTGTGCCTTTTACGACTCCTAGGAAACATCGGGGTGTCCTGAGAGGCATTCGTAAACATTTGGGAGGCCTCCAACATAAGGACATTGATGAATACTTGTTCGAGCTCGATCGAGAGCAGGTGGAAAGGCCTCATTTTGATGGCAGTTGGTCATCTGGTGATGAGGACATCACGCCCGATGTCAGTGATGACGAATATTTTCCCCCAATGTCTGTATGAGAGCCAGGGCAAGAAAGTGAACTCGAGACAGAAAGTGATGGTGCAAGTGAGGGAGATGGGCCAGTGGGGGGGGAGTGCGAAGTCGTGCCCGCACACATGCCCATAGAAGGTCGCAACATCGCGGCAGCCTAGGTGAAGGCCATTCGTCCGAAAGTATGAGGGGTGGTTGGAGGACCCCACCCCACCTAACATGCACCCATTCACGGCAGTACCTGGACTGACCATCCCTGTGCCTCTCACTGCACTGGGGTTCATTCAGCTCTTCCTTAAACGGGAATTGCTGGAATACCTCGTTGAAGAGATGGCGGATTACGCTTGGTACTGCCATGAGGAACTGCAGACGACGTTGTCGTATCGATGGCAGGGCTGCAACCTCACGGACATGGCGCATTTTTTGGGGCTCCACATTTTTTTGGGAATGATGCCTGCTGTCGATGTCAGGCAATATTGGAGGTGGAATTTTTTTTTAAGTACACCCAATGTGCCCGGCATTATGCCCTGTGATAGTTTCCTGGCATTGGACAGGTATTTCAACGCCTTCAACCGAAGGGCCATACACGGAATAACCCAGATCGCCTCATTTTAGTCCGCCCAGTGTTGGAGTACATTCGTGAACGGTGCCAGTTTCTCGTGGTTCCTTCCAAGAACCTTTCTTTGGATGAGGGGATGATGCCATACAAAGGACATCTAAGCATAAAAGTGTACAACCCCAAGAAGCTAAAGAAATATGATGTGAAGTTCTCTTTTATTAGGGAATCCAACACTGGATACGTCGTTGACTTCTCTGTGTATTCCAGGGTCTTCTCCACGCTGCATGACACTGTCTTCGGTCTTGTGGATCGTTTCCGTACCAGCGATACCACCTGTTTATGGATAATTGTTATAACTCAGTACCCCTGGCCCAGGAACTGTATGAAGCAGGTGTGCACATCAGTGGTACCCTTCGGTTGGTGCGTGGGGCCCCGAATGTCCTCAAGAGGTTCGCTAGCCACTTGCAACATCTGGCAAGAGGAGAGACAGAGTGGCGGCGGAAGGGAGATGTCTTCGTCATCTGTTGGAAGGGGACCCGACTCGTGCCCACAATTACGACCAGTCATGAGCCCGTCCAAGAAGAGGTCGTTCAGCGGAAGAAGACACGTCAGAAGGCCCGAGTTACGTATGAGGAGTTTCATGTCCAACGGCCTACTGTCATCGGGCACTACAATAGGCACATGGGAGGAGTTGATCTCTTTGATCAACTCATCCAGTATTATCCCTTCACCAGGAGAACCAGGAGGTGGACACAGAAGCTCCTCAAATACCTCCTTCAGTTGGCCCTCCAGAATGCCTACATCCTCTACTGTGGGTACAATTCGGACACCCAGAGGTTGCCCCACATCCAGTTTCTCGAGGTGGCAGGGAATGCCCTCATAAACTTCAATCCTGAGGAGTAGCCTTCCAACACTGACCCCCTGCCCTGAGCTCCAGATCTGTTATGCAATGATCAAATAGCAATACTATTGGCAAAATGCAAAGCAAAAATGGGAATGTTGTTCCAGCACTTCAAAACAAGAAAAGCCGAACGCATGATTATGCTTTATAAAACGTATGTACGTAGTCCTCTTGAATATTGCAATATAATATGGTACCCAAACTACCAAAAGGATATTGCACAAATAGAGAGCGTACAAAGGTCATTTACAGCTAGAACAGAGGAAGTTAAGGACCTTGACTACTGGGAAAGACTACAATTCTTAAATTCATATAGTCTCGAAAGGAGAAGAGAACACTGCATGATAATACACGCATGGAAACAGATAGAAGGAATTACTGAAAGCATCATGGAGCTAAAAATATCAGAAAGAGCATGCAGAGGTAGATTAATAGTGCCCAAAACTATACCAGGAAAACTAAGGAAAGCACACAGGACATTAATCCACCACACACCAGCATCGATAATGCAGCATCTATTCAGTGCGCTTCCAGCTCATCTGAGGAACATATCAGGAGTGAGCGTAGATGTGTTTAAGAATAAGCTCGACAAATATCTAAGATGCATCCCAGACCATCCAAGATTGGAAGATGCATTAGCAATTCTCTGGTAGACAACAGAGGTGCCTCACACTGAGGGACCTGGGGCAACCCAAACGAACTGCAAGGTCTGTAAGGTAACGTCTCTCTCTCTCTCTCTCTCTCCCCGAATAATTCCACTCTTTTGAGATTTAAGTAAGGCCAACTGCCCATATCTCTCTCCCCCCAAATAATTCCACTCTTTTGAGATTTACCATAAGTAAGGCCATATATCCTTCAAAGAAATATGGATTACTGTGTACATAAGCATAAAAATATACTAAAATTCCTTCATCGGTTTTGTGACAATTTTTTTTATTGCTTTGACGTAGGCTTCATGACGAGAAGGTATCAGCTCAAGAGATTAGAAGTAGCAAATAACAGGGCTCGTAGCAACCACCTCTCTCCGTGACAATGTGCTATTGGCCAGAAGGACTGACAGTAGCCAATAACAAGTTGTGACAACCCCTTCTCCCCTCTCGCCCTCCTTGACGACATGCTATTGGCAGGAAGGGTGGGATTTTAACCAACCACAAAGCTTGTACCTCACGGGCTTTGAATACACTAAAATGAGGGTGAGTAGTATTTTTTTTCTCTCTCTCATATCTCTGATATCTCTGAGAGAGAGAGAGAGAGAGAGAGAGAGAGAGAGAGAGAGAGAGAGAGAGAGAGAGAGAGAGAATGACAACACAAGAATTTTTAACAAATTTGTGGAGATGGTGAGGACTAACCACGTTTGTATGATAAATAAATGACTTACCTAATAATAAGTGTTAATTTTCAAATACTAATAATAATAATAATAATAATAATAATAATATACTGTAATAACAACATTTATGCATTTTTATAGTAAATTATTTAAATCTTTAAACAAAAATATCACACTCTGTCTTTTGCTCAGAGCTTTGAAGCTACAGGGGAGGGTGGAACTGTCAATATGTCAAATTACTTGACATTTCTGACCAAGGGTAGAAGATCAATTTCTCCTTCCTTCCTCTCTCTCTCACCACAAGGTAGATAGATATTTTATAAATAGATACTTAGTTCAGCCCTTCACTCTCTCAGGAAAAGATACTGCTAATTTGAGTCTCTTTACCTATGCACACTGTTTTGTGCAGTAGTACATCTTTTGAAGACAAAGAAAAAAAACAATTTTTTGTTGTTGTCAATCGCAGTAAAGAGAAATGGATTAACATTCCTCTCTCTCTTTCTCTTGCCCGTGCCAGCACAAGAATGGCTGAATGGAAGTCTTAGCTCTCTCTCTCTCTCTCTCTCTCTCTCTCTCTCTCTCTCTCTCTCTCTCTCTCTCTCTCTCTCTCTCTCTCTCTCTGTTTAAGATGACTTTGAAATTTGAAATGATATCCTGGTAACAGGATAATGATTTACACTATATTTGATGTAGGATGATAATTAAGAGTAAAAATGGGGGAGCACTGTAGTTCTGTGAAATTCCAAGTCTTTTTCTGGTAGATAAGCAATGAGGTAGTGTCTCTCTCTCTCTCTCTCTCTCTCTCTCTCTCTCTCTCTCTCTCTCTCTCTCTCTCTCTCTCTCTCTCTCTCTGGCTCCAAAACAGCAGAATGGTAAAATTTGGAGGTAGTTTTATCACAAAAAGTGCATTTAGTAATGAAAATGATGTGAAAATACAGTAATTAGTGAATATTTCTTAGTGAAAAATACTGCGAATGGGCAAATTTTATGCAAATAATGTGTATATACGTTCCACAGAGAAATCCACGAATAGGTAAGTCCGCAAATTGTGAGACCATGAATACGGGGGTTTACTGTATATATGTATATGTATAAATATATGTATATGCATGTATATATATGTATATGTATACATATATAAATATTCACATATATATTATATATAACATATGTGTATATATTATACAGTATATATACATATATAATTATATATACATATGTATATAATACATATACTATTATAAATATATTATCTGTTCAACCTCTCTTCCTTACTTTAATCAAATATCAAAAGATTTATTTTTGTTAAAGTAAGAGGGAATACCATGTAGGAAGGAGCAAGTGAGCAGGAGTTGTTTTGAATAGATCCCAACAGTCAAAAGGGATAGGAATTTTAGTTTAGAGGGATATTGGACAGGATAGATTTTTCTAGGGCCAACCTTAGATAGACAGTACCTCAAGCTCACTTTTCTATGACCTTTGTATTGGTGAGTTTTGTGTCATTTTTCAGATGCTACCTGCGCCCACACTAAGGCGGTTTAGGGGAGGAGTTTGAAACAAACACCCAATCCCTTGACCCAGCTTCAACAGGGTCTTAAAGCAGACACGGGAGAGGCAACGAGCATATCGGGTGTCTCTCATAGCCTCCTTTGTTTCTCCCCCCTTGTCGAACAGCTGGGAGTAAATTGCCATTTCAATGGACCCAGGGGCTTTTGATGCACGTGATCACTGCATTCTCTATTCCTGCAGTAACTCTGAATGTGACAATTACTCCCAGTTCTCTTTCCCTTCAACTTAAACTCTCATTTTTTGTGTTTAAATTTTCCTCCCTTTATGAAGTCAAATTTATTAAGTACAATTACTGTTGCCTAGTGGAACTGCATAAGTTATCCTCCATGGTGTTAAAGCAATATTCTTGATCTAAGATTTATCCCTTGCAATTAATTAATGACAAGTGAGTTTCTATAATACGAGTGCGTTATCTGGATGTTTCTTCCAGAATTGTTCACGCCTTGGACCTGGCCATCCTCTTGTTTGGAGAAGAATTAGCATCCTTGATACCAAGAACCTCAATTCACGCGCTTGCAGTAATTTGCCTTATAGAAGCGTCAAAAGATGCCCCGAGCCTTTGTGTTATTCACCCTTTATGTTGAAATATCTTATGGCCGAAGTGGGACGAAGTCGGAGCTGTTGTGAGCTCCTGTAATAAATCAGTTAACACTTTTATTTTACTTTGTTGAAACTAGTTGCTCGAGTAATGCTGTTGATTTAGTTCATGTGTTCAGAATAAATCTCAATATTCAGTAACTGTAGTCTCAACTGGCAACCTGATCTAGTCTTATTTATCTGTCTTGTTTTTGGTGACTTTCAGCCTTAATTGACAGGATTACGTGGGTCTTAGGTAAAGCAAGGCTAGACAAATGCAAGATATTACAAATTAACTTAATTAGCCAAATGATCCACATAACAATACATATATATACATATATACATATATATACACATACATTTATATACATACATTATATATACAATACATATAATATACATATTTATATACATACATTATATATATATATATATATATATATATATATATATATATATATATATATATATATATATATATATATATATATATATATATATATATATATATATATATATATATACATACATATATAAATACATATACACATATATACATACATATATATATGCATATATATACATACACATATACATATACATATACAGTACATATCTCTCTCTAAAAGGAGTGACAAATCAGAGGAGTGACATGGCAAAAGTGACAAAAATAAGGAAAATGAAAGGAGTGACATGACAAAAGAGTGACAAAAAAAAAGGGATTTTGACAAAGGAAAAATCTATTTCTGGGGGAAGACCTGTGTCACCCGGTGAAATATCCATTCAGCACATATTTCTAGGTAAATTCATTGCTAAATATACCAGAGAAAAGCTAAATGCAATGCTGGGGTTACTACCCCAGTGCGAACTCCATAAAATGGAGCAGTGTATAAGAAAGGGTGAGTTTGTCACTATCACAGGCCTTCGCCCTGTAGACGATCCCAATCTCAAATCTCCCGGAGCAAGGTGCCGTTACAACGCCCGCTCCCGACTATCAACAAACCAGCCGCCATTTTGGCATTCCATGTTAGCACACCCCTCAAGCGTGGTATTTATCAAGGGGGGGAAGGAATAAAAAGAGAGGTGGGTCACCGGGTGACACAGGTCTTCCCCCAGAAATAGATTTTTCCTTTGTCAAAATCCCTTTTCTGGGCTTCGACCTGTGTCAGCCGGTGAAATAATAACAGAGAATTACATACCAGCTTGGTGAAGATCAAGTAAAACTACTGTAATGGAAAGAAATAAAACTATTAGTCAGAGTGAGATTTAATTACCCAAGTTGAAAACATATGACATAAGAATAGCCAGATGGGGAACCATGCCCCAAAGCAAACATGAAAACTTAACATTAAAACATAATTAAACTAGACTTAAATGTTAACAAAAGGGGACAAGGACAATATGCAAAATGGTCAGGAGTCGGGCTGTGAAGCATGCCTGACCCACAGGAGACGGTAAAGGGAATAAATGAGGCAGGTAGGTGAGAGAAAGAGTGACAGAATAGTATGAAATACATAGTGGTATCATTCAGAGGAGGAACAATGCTTCCTGCCGCCACTGTGGAAAATTTTAGAGCCTCTAGGGATTTCAGGTAGTGGCGTTTGAACACCGAAGGTGACTTCCAACCACGTATACTTTTTTGAGATCATCAAAATTCATATGATGGAAATAATTAGTGGAGGTGGCCCCCGCCCTGATATCATGAACCTTTGGAACTGACTCTGAGTTAGCTTGTTTAATAAAATACAAAATCTGTTGTCTGATGGCCTTCAGAGAAATAGTTCCTCCACCTTCCCTCACAAAAAGAGGGCCCCGAAGTTATATTAGAGGTTCTGTCTAAGTAAGCCTTTAAGGTAGAGACTGGGCATAATGACAGGTCTTGTGGAAGGGGATAACCTTCCAGGAGGACCATCTATCTCGTGGATCTTCGTTCTTAGCGAGAAATTTAAGGTCTGGGGCTAGCAGAACTTCTCCTGACGGGAGGAAATCAATATGGTTCGGCTCTCTAGATAGAGCAGACAGTTCAGAAATTCTAGCACCTGAAGCTAAGCTAATTAAGAATAAGGTCTTCCTTAGCAGACTTAAGAATGAACAATTCTGATTATCAATATCTGATGCTAATTTAAGAACGTCATTTAAGAACCAGGAAACCGTGTGTGGACGGGCTGCTGGTCTCAAGCGAGCGCATGCTCTAGGAATTGATGAAAAATAAGAATCTGTTAAGTTAATATTAAAACCGTGTAAAAATATCTTTCTTAAAGCTGATTTGGCTGTAGTAATGGTGCTAGAGGCAAGACCTTTTTCGAATAATGGCCTAAAGAACGAGATTGCAAGGTTATGGTCATTACTGTAGCTTCAGATTCTTTCAAGAAGAGTGCTAATTTCTTGACTGCTGAGTCATATTGTCTGAGCGTAGATTCCATTTTTTTGTCTGATTCTAGGAATAGAGTATTAACGGGATCAATATTAGCATCCTTCTGAGCTACGAATTTCATGAAATCCATAAAGCTAGGGCATCTTGGACTCTTGAGGAAGCTGACACAGTCCGAGTTTGTACTATTTGTGTCAATTTTGGTTTGGGGATCTGTATGCACCGAAGCTTCAGTTCTAGAAGAGGAGGAAACCAGTTGCTCTTTGGCCAGTTGGGTGCTACCAGAGCCACCTGGCCTTTGAATGACCTGAGCTTGTGCAAGACCTTCATCAACAGGTTTACTGGAGGAAACAGATAGATCCTCCGCCACTTGTTCCAATCTATCGACATTGCATCTGTGGAGTGAGCCAGAGGGTCCAGGTTGGGAGCCACATAACATGGAAGTTTGTGGTTGCATTCTGTTACAAAGAGATCTACTTCGAGACCTGGGACCTGACTGCAAATCCACTCGAATGATGTTTTGTCCAGAGACCATTCCGACTCCAGCGGAGTTGTCCTGGACAGGGAATCTGCAATGACATTCCGAACTCCTGCCAGATGGGTAGCTGACAGATGCCACCGATGCTTGTTTGCTAGGGAGAATATTGCTATCATTACCTGGTTGATCCGGCTCGACTTGGAACCTCCCCTGTTTATACAATGCACCACTACCGCACTGTCCAAGACCAGTCTGATATGGATTAGTCTGGTTGGGCACAGCTTCTTTAAGGTTAGAAAAACTGCCATTGCTTCGAGAACACTGATATGGAACTGGTGGAACAAAGTGGACCATGTTCCCTGCACTTTTTGTGTTGGGAGTATCCTCCCCATCCGCTTAGAGAAGCATCGGTGTGACTCACTAATGCCGGAGGGGGGAACTGGAGCAGCACTGACTTTGATAAGCTCTTGACTGTTGTCCAGGGCCGGAGTCTCTTCCTCAGAATTTGTGGAATTAGAGACACCTTGTCTCTGAACCTGATGTTGGCACGCCTCCGCCATACCCTGTTTATGTCTTTCAGTTTGGTTTTCAGGAGTAGATCCGTTATTGAAGCAAACTGAAGAGAACCTAAGACTCTTTCTTGGGTACAGTGGGAAGCTTTCCTGTTCCTGAGGAACTGTCTGGTTCCTTTGGCTATTTCTCTCCGTTTGGCCGGCGGAAGAGATAGTTTGTGTGAACGTAGGTCCCACTGGATTCCCAACCACTGAAAGCGGCTCTCCGGAACTAGGCGGGATTTCTCCCTGTTAATTTGGAAGCCTAGAGATTCCAGAAAACCGATTACTATGGTTGTTGCTCTCCGGCATTCGCTGGCGTTGGGTGCCCAAATGATCCAATCGTCCAGGTATGCGGCTAGCATGATCCCTGAGACCGTAGTTGTTGAACTACGTATCTGCCAGTTTGGTGAAAATTCTGGGGGCTATGTTGAGACCGAATGGCATGACTCTGAACGAGTATGCTTGCTTCCCCAGTCTGAACCCCAGATAACGGAGAGGACCTTCTCGCAATCGGGACGTGATAATAGGCGTCTGAAAGATCTATATACGGCTCCACGGGGTAGTAGGGTCCAACCTGCGAGATTGTAAGCATGCGGTATTTGTCGCATTGAATGTAAGAATTTAGACGAGACAAGTCTAGGATTACTCTTTGTTGACTGGAGCCTTTCTTTGGAACGCTGAACAGTCTGCCCTGAAACTTTAAGTGTCTCGCTTTCTTTATCGCCCTCTTTTGTAGTAGATCCTTCACAAAGTCCTTTAGGGCTTTGGATGGTGACTGATGGAACCTGACTAGGGAGGAGGGCCTCTGGTCCAACTCAACCCAGGCCTTTGGAGACTATACTGTGGGCCCATGGACTGAAGGTCCATTGGTCCCGAAAGTGATACAACCTCCCACCTACCTGAGGAATCTCACTGGGCGGGAGATGGTTTGCCTCCTCTGCTACCTCTGCCTCCCCTCCCTCGGGAGGAGAAGCGAGACGTCGACCTACCTCTGAAGGAGCCTCTGGCTCTGCTTCCCCTGGCATTTTGGATAATTGCCCGAAATGCACCTTGGCTTTCATATGAGGCATTGAAAGCCGGGGACGTAACATATGTAGGGGCGGCGAGCGAATGATGAGCTGGTTGAACCAGCACGTGCTGGGGTTGAGGCTGAGCCCTAGAAGTTGAAGGCTGACCAGCTGGGGAGACCGGAACAGCCTGTAGCACAGTCTGGGCAGGAGCCTCTTGAATTTCTTGAACCTCTTCCTAGATTTGGGATGAGGTCCGGCAGACTCCGTTGTCTTCCGTTTGTAGTGGAGACCGCAACGGGAGCGGAGACTCTGGTTAGCCCTGGTCGCTTCCGCCAGGACTGCGTCGACCTCTTCCTGGGGGAAGAGATTAGCTCCCCAGATGGAGCTCTTCATGAGCCTATTAGGCTCGTGCCGGATAGAAGCTGCCGAAAAGATATGTTTCCGGCAGTTCATTCTAGCCACAACGAAGTCATAAAGGTCCTGCTGAAATCCTGCTAGTAGGGATTTAGTCAAGACCTGGAATAGGGCGTCCTCATTGTAAACAACCGAAGTTGCCTCAGCCAGAGTCAGTGAATTTAGGGACCTGCTCAGTCTGCCCTTAGTGTCAGCTTCGGCCTTCAGGAGAGAATCCGGGATCTTCGGGAGTTGCTCACTGAAGAGAGAAGAAGCGCAATCGGGATCCAGCCTACCCACCGTAAAGGTGGCCGGAGCTCCCTTCCAAAATTAGGAATCTCTGGGGAAGACCAGAGAGGTGGGATCTGTCTCCCGGAGTTGTGGAAGGGGCTTGCCTTCAGTGCCTGCCTGACTGGTGAACAGGGCTACCTTCGTCGTGCAGGGGGTGCGGATAGTCTCCCCCACTGAGAACATCGTAAACGTACCCTTGACTGGGGTAAGCTTCGTGTTCTCCGCCTGCCACTCCGTCAGCGTGCGCAACAGGGTGGACTGTGCCTGATCCCTCGGGAAGATGACAGTCTCCTTTGGGACCTTATTGGATCTTATCCAGGCCTCCTCAGTAAGCCTGGCATAACCTGGGATGGGGGGCTGCAGACCAGGAGGGAAGAATTCTAGTTCTTCCAATCTGCGGGTGCCCAGGCCCTCGATGGTAAGGGTGTCTTCATGCTGCGGAGCATGAAGAGCCAGGCGCCAGGGGTTTCCCTTATCGAAGGGAGGAAGACCGAAAGCGTTCGGAACAGCCCAAGACTGAGCGGCCGTCCCGCCGCGTAAACCCAGAGAGCAAGCTCTCCTGGGATTTCACCTTCTCCGTCAGGGATAACACGGAGGCGTGAGAAGAAGACAATTGGGAAGAGAGTTCTGACAGTTTGTCATCAACTCTCTTGTCTAACTTTTGCATGAGGATCTCCGCAAAAGCTTCAGCATCAAAGGAAGGACGAGGGGGACTCGCCTTAGTTTGTTTGGACCGTGATCCCTTACCAGAGGAGGAGGCCTTGCTCGTAGACAGCACAGGGCTAGGAGCCCATGACGTCTTCGAGGAAGCCCCGGAGCGAACCCTCTGGGGTTTGAAGGTTTTTGTTAAGGTCTTAGTCTTTACAGATTTAACCTTAGGGACAGTAGACCTTGACCCGTCCATAAGGTAAGAGGATTTCCCAAACCCTCTGAAAGAAGAAGCAGAAGAAGAAGGAGAACTAAAGATGTGATCAGAAGACTCTACCTCACTTAACCCCATACCTGCTTGGCGATCCGGGTCTACGCTCATGGGCTCTAGGTTGATGTTAATTGCAGCAACCTCCTCCGCTACCTCTCCGCAAATGGCCACTTCTTCCTGGGAGGGTTCCGTCATCTCCCGGATCCCAGCAATCAAAGGGGCGGCTACTTCCTCCGGGACCGACGCTGAGACCCAGGTGCCGGGGTAGAGAATGCTACAAATCTCCTGGGAAAGGACGTAGGGCTTCCCCGACCCGACGTTCCTCCGGAAGCCGCTGACCCAGGTCTTGAGGGTCAGCATCGAAGAGTCGCGGGAGCTGCGGTCAATCTGAAAGAAGGAGATTGTTAACTAACGAAATCTCCCACTGTCCTAAAAATATCAACAAAAGATGCAAACTCAAAAAAGAGCAATGATCCGGAAACATGTAACTTACGGATTCATCTAACACTTGCTCGTAAAGAGCGTAGCACACTTCACATCCGTCAGGGTGCCAGACGATCACGTCCCGACACGAACTGCGCGGCGGTGGGACCTACACACCTCGTGCCCACAAGCCTGCTGCAGGACCGCCGTGCAACCCTGCTCCTGACAACGCACCATCTGTAAGTGGGCGGACGATACATGAGTATGCTAATAAGACACGCCGGAGTAGGGTGCGGAGTAGAGTCTTAAGATAAAAAGACTGACGGAGCATGCTGTAGTCGGTCAGACCCGCCGGGAAATCCCAGTAATAAGAGGGGTATAACTAACAAACATGCTACCATAAAAGGGACCGCCAGAGTAACTCCGGAGATATTAGAAGGTCCACGTGAGAACATGCGTCATAAACTAATTAGCAAAATAACTTTACCCCCAGACTACGTCCGGTAAAGTAAACACATAGTACAAAATGGATAACCTGAGAGTCTATATAAATAAATAAAAAATTTTGCTTGGCGCCGGGAGAATCAAGTTACACCCCACTTATGGTGACAGCGGAGGCGGCGTGGTGAGCGCCGTCCGACCACACACCATACCCACGGGAGTGGTTACAAAACAAGAGGGTAACGAGAGACCCGACAGCCTGGCGGAATAAAAATCAGGCCAAAGTCAAGATAGATACCCAGGGAGTATGGTCAATGTTCTAGGTGAATAGAACAGGGAACCAAACGAGGACGATAATAACTAGCAGACGGGCGGACAAGTAGACAGAAGACAGTCAGGTGGAAAACACTAACTGGCTACCGTAATAATTCTCCACGGGGTGACGGTCAAAGAGAACGACTACCCTGGCTGGGAGAACTTGTCACCTGGTGCTAGGGAAGGGAGGGGGATAGGCAAATGGAGGGGACCTTCCAGTGGCGGCCAGAGAGTGGGAGAGCACCCCCCGGACGCCGAAAGCCAACCCCCCCCTCCCAAGGTGCCGATCATGAAAGAACGACTACCAAGGAAGGGGAGAACACTATGAAACCCTCCAAAAGCAAAAAGGGACGCAAGGAAATGGTAATCAATGAATGGTGGCCAGGGAGTGGGGAAGCACTCCCAGACACCAGACGAGTTCTCCACGGGGGGCCGATCAACAGAGATTGGCGACCCTGGGTAAGGGAGAACTAGGGAGAACCACTCCATGCAAAGGAAGGGGTAAGGAATGTTAGGCTACCAAGGAAACAGGGGAGGGGGTGGGAAGGGCTCAGAGCACCCAACCATGGGCATGCTTACGATGTATATGAAAAGAAAACAAGCCAAGGGTGGAATGGAGGAAGGAGGGGAGGGGTAGGGTGGTAGGAGAGGGGAAAAACTCACGTAGCTGGGATGCTGACCCGACATCGACGGCTCGGACAGGGATAGGCTACGAATAAGAATACCCTCGCTATTCTAGCCTAACCTTACCGGGACTCAAGAGTCCAATCGGGAAGGCCCAAATAGGGAGAGGGGGAAAGCATAGGCCTAAAACACCCATCCGAACCAGACGAAATCAACGGGAAGGAGCAGAACATGAGACCCTCCTACACACCTAACCTCCCTCCAAAGGGAAGGGAGCAAAGAGCCGTAAGGTAGCCTAACTTCCTAGGCTAACCTACCGAAGCCGACCAGCGGCAAGGGAGGGTAGCCTAGGAGGAAAACACGGGATCTATCAGACTAAGGAAACACTAAAAGTTAACCATAAATAACATAACATACAACAAAGAAAAATAATTAAATAATAAAAGACACATGTAGAAGGGTGATCCAAACCAAACGCGATATGAGGCGCGGATGGTAAAATGGCCGACCCTTACGATCAAACGTAAACAAAATAATCCAAAAATATCTGTCATCCGTGGGCAAATGAGATAATAAAACTATAAGGCATAACCGTACCATCTCAGTGAATATACCCAAGAGCTGGAGGAGGAGAGGGTCCAAAAATAAAACTGAATAATGCTCTCAAAGGTAAGAGGGGGAAACTCGTAGCCTAAGAGACGAGAGGACCCGCGCCTCCCCAGGGAAGGGGTAAAATGAAAAGAACTTTGATAATAAGCAAATATGAAATTATGTAAAACACACATAAAAACATATATAAAAAAAGGGGGACGAAGCCCCACCAAGACCCGCACCAAGACTGAAGGTCACATGAGGTCGGGAGCAAGGCGGCCGAGACGGGCGTTATATCTATCTCCCTAATTATTGAATTAGGAGGTAAATAAGGAGCCTCAGCCGCCTAAAACAAAAAGAGCAGATGGTACTCAACTTAGGTGAAGACATATCCTGCGAGGAAGACATGACGATAACAAGAAAAAAGCAAAATAGCGCACAAGGGAAAACACACAACAAGTGTAAGCGCGTGCTATAATGGAATGCCAAAATGGCGGCTGGTCTGTTGATAGTCGGGGAGCGGTGCGGGCGCTGTAACGGCACCTCGCTCTGGGAGATTTGAGATTGGGATCGTCTACGGGGCGAAGGCCTGTGATAGTGACAAACTCACCCTTTCTTATACACAACTCCATTTTATGGAGCTCGCACTGGGGGTAGTAACCCCAGCATTGCATTTAGCTTTTCTCTGGTATATTTAGCAATGAATTTACCTAGAAATATATGCTGAATGGATATTTCACCGGCTGACACAGGTCGAAGCCCAAAATACAGAAACTCAAAGGAGTGACAACGAAAAAATGACAAAAACAAAATATTTGCAAAGAAATGAAATGTCTACTTACTTAAAATAGTGGTTTCACCATTCAAAAACTCCCCAAAACCCCGCAGTTCAATCTTTAATTGTTTTCCTAAACTTTTAACTATACAGAAATTGTCTAGTTACTTAAAATACTGGTTTCTGTTATTACAACTACAAGAGAATCTTGTTTGAACAATTTAAAAGTTTGCTTTCTCGTCCATATATATTCTATGCAAACAATATTTATTTTTACAAATCTGCATTTCTTGAACAGTGCTTTTTACACCCCCATCATTGATCAGTACGTCTTTGTAAAACCTCTTATGGACAAGGAGAAGCTTACTGTCAATGGATATATATAGCGACATCAGCGATCCAGAAATAATAACCATTATTTCCACTGTGAAGATAAAAAAAAACTGTTCTACTACTCTTTTGGGGTGTATCATTTTCAATACCAATGGTGGCTGAGTATCAGATGGCTTAGCACATAATCATCCAAAAATAGATGGAAGCAAGGAAGTGATAGAGGCATTAAAAGAATTGAAATCAAGGTCTAAAAAATCAATTATCGCTGCCGCAACTATCCAAGAGGTTCAACAGACAGTAAACATTAGTGACTCAATAGAAATACCTCCCACAACTGCTATGAAACAAGTTGTTCGTTGTATCCGAGAAAGAGAACTTCCATCAGAACCAGATTGTGCAGCAGATTTAGTAATCCCCAATAGTTTAAAGATTACCAGAAGTGGAGAAAAAAATTTTTATTGTTTGACACAAGAGATGAAGACATGGCTAATGGAAATGAGAGGCAACAGAAACACATGAGAGTTATTGGATTTGGAACTGATGACAACTTAAGGAAACTAGCTAACTCGGAGGTCTGGTTTCTTGATGGAATATTTGAAACTTGCCCTCAGCTTTTCCATCAAATATATACCATTCACTGCATGTTACATGAACAAATGTTTCCAGGTGTTTATGCCTTACTGCCTGGGAAAAAACAGGAGGGATATGCATCCATGCTTGAATTATTAATTTTAGTTGCAGAAACAAAGGAAATTGAGTTGAACCCTAAATTCATAATAGTTGATTTTCAGCTTGCAAGCAAAAATGCCCTTCAAAAAAATGTCCAAATGCTAAGGTAACAGGGTGTTTGTTTCATCTTTGTCAAAACATATATCGAAGTATCCAGAAGAATGGTCTTGTGAATATCTACAAAAATAATGAAGATGTGGCCTTAAGTAAAAAAAAAAAGTTGTCTGCCCTCGCATTTTTACCTCTAGGGGAAATTTGCGATGCATTTTTATATCTGTCACGTTGTGCTCCATATAACACTGGAACAGTGTACAAGTATTCTGAAGATCCGTTCGTGCTGGGAAGATCCATTGCTGCAAGGCAAAGAGCAAGACTCCAGCATCGTCATCCACCAAGACTTCCTCCAACTGCCTGGAGTATTCATCATCTACAGGCATACAATCTTCCAAGAATTAATAATAATTTGGAAGCCTGGCACAGACAGTTTGAAACGGTGGTGGAACGTTACCACATGGGAGTATTTTTAATGATTGAAGAGTTTTTAAAAAAAGAACATCAAACACACAAAGAAGTGGAGCGTCTAATTGCTGAGAATAACCAACTAAAAAAAGGAAAAGGAACACATCCAAAGGGAACAATGACTTGCTGCTGTTATAGCTAGATATAGAACTGCCTCTCTTGATGGTTACCTAAGGGGGATTGCGTACAATCTTCATTCTAATGCAAAAACTGTCGATGATCCTAATATTAGTGATGGCAAGGTTGCTAGTGATCAAAATTAAAGGTTAAAAATTTTTCTACCATTTTAGAAAACAGTTTTTTATGTTAATGCAATTATTGAATTTTTATATGTCCAATTAATAAAATTTCGCCTATTTCTTTCTCTTTCTGCAATCGTCCCATCTCTACCACCACTCTGTCACTCCTTTGAACACTATTTAAAGAGTGACAAAATTATATCACTCCTTTGAATATTTCCCATATAGATATACAGGCATATGCATACAATATATATATATATATATATATATATATATATATATATATATATATATATATATATATATATATATATATATATATATATATATATATATATATATATATTGTATGCATATGCCTGTATATCTATATGGGAAATATTCAAAGGAGTGACATAATTTTGTCACTCTTTAAATATATATAAATATATATATATATATATATATATATATATACACAGTGGCCTCCATTTTTATGCGTTTCATATTTCCACATTTCATTTTGTTGCAGATTTTTGTGGAACACATTTTCACTTGTCCGTGGGGGAATTTCCATTAATTTGCGAATTTTTTCATGCAGCAATATTCACTAATTACTCACTTGTCCGTGGGGGAATTTCCATTAATTTGCGAATTTTTTCATGCAGCAATATTCACTAATTACTGTTTTCATCACTAAATATATTTTTATGATAAATGATTTACTCTTTCAAATGCTAATGTTTATAATGTAAACACAGCAAAATATCTATAAAATGTTTAATAAAAATAAAAAATCTTTAATACACTTAGTAAGATTGTTAAGCTCATTCTGGGGCCCATCCAGAATGATAGGGGGCTCCAGAATAAGCTTGACAAGTTTATGATCTCTCTCTCTCTCTCTCGCTCTTTTTTATGGGTAATGTAAGATTTATTTGAAATTATATTACTGTATTGTAAAGTGTTTTTGGATGATAGAGCATACCGTACAGTATCTGAAATATTTGCTAATTATTTTAATTTCATTTTCCAGGCTGCTTTTATTGAAATGCAAAACCTTGTACAGCAATTATGCATGGAAAATATGACAAAATGCATGACAAAGTAACATCACGTTTATCTGTAAAACTATACTGTACAAAACAAATAAACATACTTGCATAAAAAATCAATCTCTTTAGTGTTAATACAGCAGATCACAGTAACTTGCAGGGGACAAGACTTTACAATGGCTGGGAGAAGAGTAGGGATGTTGAGTGCTGCCTACGTATGAAATTCAGATTTTAAATACTTTTACAATGATTACAGAAGAAACATCAAGTGATAAAATATTCTCTTGTGTACTGTTATAATGTGTGTTTTTTATGTTTAGTTATGAAATTCGAATTTTAAATATTTTTATGGTGATTAGATCAATATAGTATAAATGGATTCTGTGTGTGTGAATATGTGTAGATACTTTGTGTGTTTTCTGTGTTAAAGTGTGTGTGTGTGTGTGTGTGTGTGTGTGTGTGTGTGTGTGTGTGTGTGTGTGTGTGTGTGTGTGTGTGTGTGTGTGTGTGTGTGTGTGTGTGTGTGTGTGTGTGTGTGTGTGTGTGTGTGTGTGTTGTGACGGCATAAGCATTTTTTAATAAATTTATTTGAGATGGTAAAGACTAACCACAAAACGATGTAAACCAAGAACTTACTGTAGTAAATAATTTTTTTATCATAAATGTATTTGTACGTACTCACGAAAATACTAACATGACGTAACAAACCCAACATTCTGTTTGGAGGTACGAGTCCCGTCGTTCTAAGCTACCCATTTATTTTAGATATGCTGTATATAGTAGTACTATCCTAAAATACGGACCTGTACACTAAATATTTCAAAATCATCTTACAACACAGGAAAACATCAATATATGTAAAATGTACACCTATTGCATTACAGCATGTGCTAAGTTACGTAGGCCAAAGAAAACATGCGGGTGTGGATGATAAGGGATACTTAAGAGTAACAGTTTAAAGTGGTACTTTATTTTGCAACATTACTTCGAAATAATATTAGTGTTTTCTGGGATGATAGTTTGAGGTAAATTTTTGTTTGAACTATCAAGTTTGGCAATGAACCATTAAAATGGGCAGTTCTAAGCATTTTAGGGGTGTACAGTATACAGTCTAGTTCAGAGTAACAGTAGTAGGAGAGACTGTAATGTAAGGTTACTTTGGGTGTTTTGGGATGATGGTTGGTGGTGCATTTTTGTTTGAAATATTAAAATGTTTCAGTATGATAATTTGTGGTATATTTTTGTTTGAAATATCAAATTAAGCTGTGAAATGTTAAAATAGGCAGTTATAAGCATTTTAGTTTAGGGGGTACAAGGTATTCGGCAGTAATAAGCATTTTTAAGATGATTTTTGCATTTTCGCGGATTTTGCATTTCCGAAGCAGGTTCTGGAAAATATCCCTGTGTAAAAATGAGGACACTGTATGCATGTACACTGTATGCATGTATGTAACATGTATTTCCTTTCAATGTACTTTATTATGCTGACGTTTCAGGACCATGTGTCCTATTATCAAAGCTATACTGTAAATTAAAAAGACAACAGAATTAAAAATGGACTCAGATTTTAAAATGAGAAAAAAGAAATTTTACATAAAAGTATAAAAAGAAACATAACAGAAAGGAACAATGAATACCAAATAGTGCTGAAGGCAAAAGCTGAGTGACATTCAGGGTCTGTTTTGGTTCCAACGGAAACTCACGAGAGGTATAGAGGTGTTGACGTGGACTGAGTATTTAATTGGGGAACTAGTTGTTTAATAAAAAGAGATTCTAGTATTGACAGTTGGTGGTCATTCAGAGTTTTGCCTATTATTTTGAAATCCTTGTAATTGATATTTTATCTGCATTTTTTCCCGTGGTCTCTTATGCATGAAAATTCGGGGTTTGATAATTTAGCACCCGTTCAGTAACTTACGCCATGATGAGAGTCTAATCTCAGCTTCAACAACCTATGAGTGGAGCCCACGTACTTCCCCAGGTCACATCTGGGGCAATTAAACAGGTATATGACTCCTGAAGTCATCAAAGGGTGCAGACTTTCTTTATATTTAAACATAGACTTGATCATCATTGGATTATTAGGTATTAGTTTCAGTTCGACAGCTGGTAAATATTTGCTTATTATCTGTCATAAATCTTGGTAAAAATGTTTATCGTAGATAAGCGGGACACTTGCATAGAAAGATAGTCTAGGGACTGTTGGTATTCTGAGACCAATACTTACCTCACTAGCACCCTTAACTACCAATAATTATAGTATTAAAAACTCTGATAATTTTAAAGAAAGGATTTTATCACAAGACTCAGATCTTTTTATGGCTAGTATAGCTGTGGAGTCAGTTTTTACTAATGTCCCTTTGGAAGAAACAATTGATATTATTTTAGACCAAATTTTTTCTAACCCAGATACCAATTTTAATAATTTTAATATCACGGATTTTAAAAAACTGTTGCAATTGGCCGTGCTGGACACAGCCTTCATTTTTAATGGGAAATCATATGTTCAAACTGACGGAATGGCCAAGGGATCTCCATTAGGTCCTTCCTTTGCAAACATTTTTATGTGCTCCCTGGAGGAGCCCCTGCTGGACGATTGCCCTTTGGCTAGCCTTCTGCTTTTTTACAGCAGATATGTTGATGACACCTTTCTACTGCTCAGGAACAAAGATCGAGCAGATGAATTTCTTGAGTATGCCAACCAAATGCATCCAAACATAAAGTTTACAGTCGAATATGAAAGTGAAAATAAATTGCCTTTCTTAGATATAATGGTTTCAAGACATGATGATCATTTTAACCCTTTAACGCCGAAGCCCTATTTACAAAAACGTCTCCCATATGCCGGCGGCGTTCGGTGAGTTAGCGCCGAAGCGGAAAAAAAGTTTTTTCAAAAAATCACAGCACGCTTAGTTTTTAAGATTAAGAGTTCATTTTTGGCTCATTTTTTTTGTCATTGCCTGAAGTTTAGTATGCAACCATCAGAAATGAAAAAAAATATCATTATCATATATAAATATTGGAATATATGACAGCGAAAAAAAAAAAATTCGTATATAATTGTATACAAATCGCGCTGTAAGCAAAACGGTTAAAGCTAATGAGTTAATTTTTTTTATTTGTATTGTATACTAAATTGCAATGATTTTGATATATAACAAATTTTAAAACGATCAAAGCAACACAGAGAAAATATTATCACAAAATGATGCATGAATGCGTAACGCGCGGACGTAAGAAAATGTTTTTTTCAAAAA
The DNA here is from genome assembly GCF_040412425.1 of Macrobrachium rosenbergii. Classification (NCBI taxonomy): domain Eukaryota; kingdom Metazoa; phylum Arthropoda; class Malacostraca; order Decapoda; family Palaemonidae; genus Macrobrachium; species Macrobrachium rosenbergii. The sequence goes on along the minus strand of NC_089763.1, from coordinate 61,962,089 downwards.
TTCACCATAAATCGAAATATTGTGCTAGAGACTTCCCGTTTGTTGAGAAATGAAGCTAATTGATTGAATATTACTAGACTGTAAGTGTTTTAGCTTACAATTGCATTTTTCGACCATTTCGGTCGAGTTAAAGTTGACCAAAAGTCGAATTTTTTCTATTTATCGTGATTTATGTGAAAATATTTCAAAATTGATAAAAGCTACAACCATGAGTTATTTTTGTTGTATTGTACATAAAATTGCCCACATTTTCATATATAAAACTTTATGTACCGACTAATATAAAACGATACAAATATTAAGACAACGAGACGAAAGAATTTCGGAGATGTTCGGCAGAGTTACCGCGCAGACTTAAGGAAAATGTTTTTTTAAAAAATTCACCATAAATCGAAATATTGTGCTAGAGACTTCCAATTTATTGCCAAATGAAGGTAAACGATTGAATATTACTAGAATGTAAGAGTTTTAGCTTACAATTGCGTTTTTTGACCATTTCGGTCGAGTTAAAGTTGACCGAAGGTTGAAATTTTGGCAGTTATCGTGATTTATGTGAAAATATTTCAAAACTGATAAAAGCTACAACCATGAGTTATTTTCTGTTGTATTCTACATGAAATTGTGCACATTTTCATATATAAACGTTTATGTAACGACTAATGTAAAACGATGCAAACATTACGACAACATGACGAAAGAATTTCTGAGATGTTCGGCCGAGTTACCGCGCGCAGACGTAAGGAAAAAATTTTTTTCAGAAATTCACCATAAATCGAAATATTGTGCTAGAGACTTCCAGTTTGTTGCAAAATGAAGGTACATGATTGAATATTACTAGAATGTAAGAGTTTTAGCTTATAATTGCGTTTTTTTACATTTCGGTCGAGTTAAAGTTGACCGAAGCTTGAAATTTTGGCAGTTATCGTGATTTATATGAAAATATTTCAAAACTGATAAAAGCTACAACCATGAGTTATTTTCTGTTGTATTCTACATGAAATTGTGCACATTTTCATATATAAACGTTTATGTAACGACTAATGTAAAACGATGCAAACATTACGACAACATGACGAAAGAATTTCTGAGATGTTCGGCCGAGTTACCGCGCGCAGACGTAAGGAAAAAATTTTTTTCAGAAATTCACCATAAATCAAAATATTGTGCTAGAGACTTCCAGTTTGTTGCAAAATGAAGGTAAATGATTGAATATTACTAGAATGTAAGAGTTTTAGCTTATAATTGCGTTTTTACATTTCGGTCGAGTTAAAGTTGACCGAAGCTTGAAATTTTGGCAGTTATCGTGATTTATATGAAAATATTTCAAAACTGATAAAAGCTACAACCATGAGTTATTTTCTGTTGTATTCTACATGAAATTGCGCACATTTCCATATATAAAACTTTATGTAACGATTAATATAAAACAGTGCAAACATTACGACAACGTGACGAAAGAATTTCTGGCGCGGACGTAAGGAAAAAGTTTTTTTCAAAAATTCACCATAAATCGAAATATTGTGCTAGAGACTTCCAATTGGTTGCAAAATGAAGGTAAATGATTGAATATTACTAGAATGTAAGAATTTAGCTTACAATTGCGTTTTTTGACCATTTCGGTTGAGTCAAAGTTGACCGAAGGTTGAAATTTTGGCAGTTATCGTGGTTTATATGAAAATATTTCTAAACTGATAAAAGCTACAACCATGGGTTGTATTTTGCTGTATTGTACAAGAAATTGCGCACATTTTCATATATAAAACTTTATGTAACGGCTAATATAGAACAGTGCAAAAATTACGACAAAATGACGAAAGAATTTATGAAATTTTCGGCTGAGTTACCGCCGTGCGTAAGAAAAATTTTTTTTTTCAAAAATTCACCATAAATCGAAATATTGTGCTAGAGACTTCCAATTTGTTGCAAAATGAAGGTACATGCTTGAATATTACTAGAATGTAAGAGTTTTAGCTTACAATTGCGTTTTTCGACCATTTCGGTCGAGTCAAAGTTGACCGAAGGTTGAAATTTTTTGTAGTCGACGTACGGTACGTCCACTCGGCACCCAACAGACAATTTTAGTCGACGTATGATACGTCCAATAGGCGTTTAAGGGTTAATACCACGATTTTTAGGAAAATAACTTTTACAGGTCTGGGTTATAATTTTTAAAGCCATTGTTTCTTTAATTTTAAGTTAAATTCTTTGTCTACCCTCTCCCAAAGGGTCTTTAGTTTAACATCTGATTGGAATGGTTTTCACAAGGAAATTCTATATCTCCACCAATATTTTATTAATAACTGTTTCCCATCTGAGCTCTTTTACAAACATTTGCGCAAATTTTTAAATAATATTTTTCAACCAAAATTCAGAATACCAACAGTACCTAAACTATCTTTCTATGCAAGTGTCCCGCTTATCTACGATGAACATTTTTACCAAGATTTACGACAAATAATAAATATTTGCCATCTGTCGAATTGAAACTAATACTTAATAATCCAATGATGATCAAGTCTATGTTTAAATATAAAGAAAGTCTGCACCCTTTGATGACCTCAGGAGTCATATACCTGTTTAACTGCCCCAGATGTGACCTGGGGAAGTACGTGGGCTCCACTCATAGGTTATTGAAGCTGAGATTAGACTCTCATTGTGGCGTAAGTTACCGAACGGGTGCTAAATTATCAAACCCCGAATTTTCATGCATAAGAGACCACGGGAAAAAATGCAGATATAATATCAATTACAAGGATTTCAAAATAATAGGCAAAGCTCCGAATGACCACCAACTGTCAATACTAGAATCTCTTTTTATTAAACAACTAGTTCCCCAATTAAATACTCAGTTCACGTCAACACCTCTATACCTCTCGTGAGTTTCCGTTGGAACCAAAACGGACCCTGAATGTCACTCAGCTTTTGCCTTCAGCACTATTTGGTATTCATTGTTCCTTTCTGTTATGTTTCTTTTTATACTTTTATGTAAAATTTCTTTTTTCTCGTTTTAAAATCTGAGTATCTTTAATTCTGTTTTTTTAATTTAGAGCTTTGAAGATGGGACACATGGTCCTGAAACGTCAGCATAATAAAGTACATTGAAAGGAAATACAAGGAATTCTTCTTCTCCCCTAACTCGATGCTGTTTATCAGGTTTAAAGCAACTGGCTTCGACTTTATATATATATATATATATATATATATATATATATATATATATATATATATATATATATATATATATATATATATATATATATATATATACAGTATATATATATATAATGTAAGTCAAAAGTTCCAGGAAAAATTGTTGAATGATGTATTTACACAGGAATGAAACAACCCAAATACTTGGTAAACAATTATCTGTGATGTAGTGATCCATACAGACTTGTTACCTCAGTCATCCTCTTGCTACCGTGGTGTTAACATCTGCTTCAGAAAAGTAACTTCTTGAACCCATGGAAAATAAAAATTTTGAGATGAGAGCTAACATCAAGTTCCTGACCAAGCTTGATTGGAAACCAGGAAAAATTATTGAAGCTTTGCAACAAGTTTATGGAGATTCTGCTCCATCTAAATCAGTTGTTTATGATTGGATAAAGCGATTTAAGGATGGTCGGGAGGACCTCAAAGACAACCCAAGAGAGGGAAGACCATCGACTGCAAAAATGAAAGAATTGTGGCTCTGGTGCAGAATCTAGTGGATGAAGATCGTCGGATTACTATCGATATGATAGCTAATGAAACTGGGATCTCCCATGGTTCCGCATTTTCAATTTTAAATGAAAATCTTGGTTTAAGTAAACTTTCAGCACGTTGGGTCCCAAAGCGTTGCGCGAAGACCAACTGCATCAAAGAGCTGAACTTTCTCTTGCAGTTTTAACGAAGATTGAATCAAATGAATCAGAGTTTTTGACCGGATTGTTACTGGAGATGAAACTTGGATCCATCAATATGACCCAGAAAGTAAAATTCAATCAAAGCAATGGTTACCAAGAGGTTCAGCTGCACCAGTGAAGTTCAAAGTGGCGAGATCTGCCCAGAAGGTTATGGCAACAGTGTTTTGGGACTCCAAAGGAGTGATTTTGATTGATTTCCTTGAAGGACAAAAACAATCACCAGGAACTACTACAAAGGTGTTTTGCAAAAACTGAAGACTGCATTGGCTAAAAAAACGTCGAGAAAGTTGCACCGCAGAATTTTGTTCCATCATGATAACGCTCCAGCACATTCATCAAGGGTTGCAAGAGAAGTCCTCACGGAAATTTAGGTGGGAAACTCTTCCACATCCTCCTTATAGTCCTGATCTTGCTCCTTCAGATTTTTTCCTGTTCCCAAAACTCAAGGAACACTTAAGAGGAGTCTGGTTTGAATCTTTGGATGCTGCTAAACATGCAGTTTCAACATGGTTTAATAGAAAGGCCCCAAATTTCTACAAAGAAGGGTTGCAGAGGTGGAAACAGCGCCTTGAAAAGTGTATAGAGTTAGATGGTAGATATGTAGAAAAATGTTTGAATTTCCTTAAATAAAGAGTATATTGAATTTTTCCTGGAACTTTTTGACTTACCCTCGTATATATATATATATATATATATATATATATATATATATATATATATATATATATATATATATATATATATATATATATATATATATATATATATATATATATATATATATATATATATATATATAATATACCCTGGTGTTTCAAAATTAACAGCTCTCCTAGGGCTGGCCCGAAGGATTAGACTTAATTTACGAGGCCAAGAACCAATTGGTTACCTAGCATTGGGACCTACTGCTTATTGTGGAAATCGAACCACATTATACCAAGAAATGAATTTCTATCACCAGAAATAAATTCCTCTAATTTTTCATTGGCCAGTGGGAGACTCGAACTCGGGCCTAGCAGAGTGCTAGCTGAGAACTCTACCGACTCGTCCAACGAAGGACTAACAAATGTAAAGTTATGAAGTTTTCTGCTATAGCTTATCTCCAGGTACATTATTTTAAGTTTCTATTAGGCAATTTTTCATTTTACATTTCTTGTATTTTCAGACTGAGTGACAGAGTTAGATACAGCCATGGCTAATGACTCGGAGGAAATCAAATGGATTGACCGAATCTGGGCTATAACCTTTAGAGAGGCCAGGGATGCTGGCGCATCCTTCATTTCACGTTCCTGGATAGCTAAATACATTAAAAGAGATGAATCCTTTATTAAAAGAAACTGGAACAAAAATCCATATTGATTGTATGTTAGTTTTATAAGTTAGTCATTATTTTATTTTCTGCATTGATGAAGTGTATGGGTATTACAGAATGTATAAGAATGTATAAAAAGAAAGCACACGTTTAATTTTATAAGATGTTTTTATAGCATAGCATTCCTTATGTTTAAAGAGTATGTTATTGTTGTGACGTCACAGGAAGTGACGTCACAGGACGAAAATGGCGGGAGGGAGAAAAATGTAAACAAACATGAGCAGGAGTGTTGAAAGCATGGTGGAAAAGGTAGAGAGAGCTCTCTGAAGGTTAGGTCGATAATGGTTGGGTTGTAAGTCCATTTGTGGTTTTTGTTGTCGTAAGCTGGATTGCATAGAGTAAAGAGAACGTGAACAGGTGAGTGGATCACATAATTGAATAATTTAAGGATAGGTTAGGCTAGCAAAATTTTCAAGTGGTAGCAGAGCATGGTTCATTAAAAATGGATGGATCTGATGGTAAACTTTGGGAGATGAAATGGAGAAGAGACTGTCCGAGATTTTGCGGGGCACAGGGCGATATAAAGGATGGGGAGGACAAGTCGAAGATTGGCTTGTGGTGTGTGGAGAAGAAGTGAAATATCCGGGGATAGAGATAAGGATGAGCTTAAAAGGGAAAGCTTTACAAGTAACAGAAGGAATAGACAGAGATGAACTTAAGGATAGCGAGGGTTCAAAGATAATCCTGTCCAAACTAGATGAAGTGTATCTAAAAGATACGTTAATGGAAAATTACAGTAAAATGAAAAACTATTTTAAAATAGAAAGAGAATCTAGTGAAAAGATGAGAGATTTTATATTTAGATATGAAAAGGCAGAGTCAGAGTGTAGTAGGGCACTAGGGAAAAGCATGCTTGAAGGGGAAGCAAAAGGTTTTCATGTACTAGAACAATCAAATCTCACAGAAGATAAAAACAAATGGTATTAGCAGCTTGTGGTCGAGAAAAGTTGGAATATAAAACAGTGTCACAAATAATGAAAAGAATATTTGAGGGATTAGGGAATAGAGAGGAGGGGGAATGGTTGGGATCAGAAGGGTTGTGAGAATTTTTGGAAAGGGTGGAAAAACCAAAGATATCAGGGAAAGGTGAATCGAGGTAGAGGTGGAAGAAATCCTTTAAATAGAGAAGGGAAAAGTAACACTGTGTGCTATATGCAAATCGGAATGGCATTGGGCCAGAGATTGTCCTCAGAATTTCAGAATAAGAAGAAATCAGAAACTGGACAAGAAGAAAAAAAGTTTATATAGGAAAAGTTAGCAAAATAGAAGAAGAATCTTGGGAAGAGGTTGATGCAATTTTAGACACAGGATGTAAGTCAACAGTTTGTGGGGAATTGTGACTAGCACGCATTGTTGTGGGTTTGAATCAGGAAGAATTGAGGAGAATGAATGATACTAAGAAAGAGTCTAATAAAGTATTTAATTTCGGTGAGTCATCATACAAGTCGAAAAGAGTAATGGAAATACCGGTAATATTGAAAAACAAAAAGTTTTATTTGAAGACAGAAATTTTGCAGGGTGATGTACCATGGTTAATAGGTAAGAAAACCATGAGTAAAATGGGGATGACCATAAATTTAAAAGAGAATTGTGTTAAAATAGAAGTATTAGGGGAAATGAAGGTAAAGTTACGAGAAGACAGACAGGGTCATTTAAGAATACCAATTTTGAGAAGGAAGGTAGAAGAAGAATTATTATTGGAGGGTTGGAAGGGAAAGAGCCTAAGGGAAATTAAAGGTACAATGATGAAGTTACATCTACAATTTGGCCACGGAAGTGGAGATAAAATATGGAAGCTAACAGAAGAAGCACAGTGGAGTGACGGTTTGAGAGAGAAGGAAAAAGAGGAAATAAAAAAGTTACTAACCGACTTAATCGCAAGTTGTGAAGTATGTAAAAGATATAAAAGAAACCCAGCTAAACCAGTAGTGGGATTTTCTTGGAGTAAGACATTCAATGAAGTTGTAGCAATGGATGTGGGAGAGATAGAAGAGAGAAAGTTCTTGGTAATGGTAGATATGGCAACAAGGTATTGTCAGGCTTTTTGGATAAAAGACAAGAAACCAGAAACTATTATAAAGACTCTTTTTGACAGGTGGTTTGCGATATTTGGGGCACCTTCTAAAATATTATCAGACAACGGGGAGAATTTCAAAATGAAAAGTAAGGAGGATGGCAGAAAGATGGAATATTAAAGTATTAGCCACAGCATCAGAATCTCCATGGAGCAATGGATTGTGTGAAAAGACAGTAGGCATAATCAAAGAAAGCTTAAGAAAGATGAAAGATGATGAGGGAGTGGATTGGTCCATAGCATTAAGATGGGTAGTGAGTGCCAGGAACTGCTTAATAAATAATGGTGGTTTCTCCCCTAACCAATTAGTATTTGGGAAAAATCCTTCTTTGCCTAATTTAACGGGAGAAGAAAGTTCAAGTCCTGCAAGCAGAGAGAAAGGTATGGAAGAAAGCATAGTAAGGGATACACTGAATGCAATGCATAAGGCCAGAGAAGTGTTTATCAAAAATGAGTCTTGTAATAAAATAAGAATTGCTCTAAACAAAAATGTCAGAGAACTTAAATTTGAAGAAGCAGTAGTGGGAGACGAGGTATTCTATAAGAGAGAAAATGAAAATGAATGGAGAGGACCTGCTCAGGTAGTGCGAGTATCAGGTAAAACAGTAGTGGTTAAACATGGGGATTCTCTAAGAGAAGTAGCGAGAATACATGTTACTAGGATTCAAAGACTATCACCAGAAAAGGAGAAGATACTTAAAGTAGACAAAACACACACTGTGAAGGATGAATCCCTTGCATCAAAGGAAGGGAATATAGATGAGCAGGAAGGAAAGATGATAATTGGCTGGAGAAGGAATGCTGATATAGAAGAGACTATAGAAAGAGATTTGGCAGAGGAAACACTGGAAGATGAAGGGGAAAGTGAGGTAACAGAAGAAAGTGAGTTAATAGAAGAGATACCCAAATTCAGAAAGGGAAATAGAGTTAGAGCTATAAACAAAAATACAGGACAAGTAGAAGAGTGGACGATATTGAGTCTTGCAGGGAAAAGATCAAGCAAATCTTGAGCTGATTCGTACAATGTAGAAGACTCACTGTCAGGTGACAAAGGATGGGTTGAGTTAAAGAGATTATAGTCATGTAGAAAAAACTGAAGATGAAGAAGAGGTTTTGCTAGGATTCAAAAATAGAAATGTAATTGAAGCTAAAGAAAAAGAACTACAAAGTTGGAGAGAAAACAAGGTATTTGAGGAGGTAAATGACATTGGACAAAAAGCTATATCTACAAGATGGATAGTAACTGAAAAGGTAAAAGGTGGGGAAAGGATATGTAAAGCAAGATTGGTAGCTAGAGGTTTTGAAGAAGAAATGGCTGAATGGGAAAAAGATGCTCCTACATGCAATGCCGAAATTTTAAAATTTTGTTTGACGGTAATAAAACTGAAAGATTGGAATTGTTATACGTTAGATGTAAAAACTGCATATCTACAGGGTGATGAAATACAACGAGAGGTATATTTAAAACCACCTAGTGAAGATGGTTGGAGTGGATTATGGAAATTGAAGAAAACTGTTTATGGGCTCAAGGATGCAGCAAAGGCATGGTATTGTAAGGTGGTAAAACTGGTGGAGGAGCTTAAAGGCGAGAGCAGTAGATTAGAACCTAATATATTCTTTTGGAAGAAAGACAATAAATTGAATGGTATTTTATGTACACATGTAGATGATTTTTGCTATGGAGGAACTGAAGGATTTTTAAAGGAAACAATTGGGAAATTGAAAGGGAAATTACAAGAAGGAGAACAAGAAAGTAAAAGTTTTAAGTATATAGGAGTAATAGTAGAGCATAAGGAAAATAGAATTTGTCTTAATCAGTGGCAGTATATAAATTCTATAAGATAACCAGAAGCCAGAAGATTTACAGGTAATAGAGTATTAGGACAAAAGGAGTTAACAGAATATAGATCAGTGGTAGGACAGTTGAATTGGGTATCGCTACATACTGTGCCAGAAATATCATATGATGTTAGTGAATTAAGTAAAGCTTTTAAAGAAGGAACGACTCAAGATATGAGAAAGCTGATTAAGATAGTGAGAAAAAACTAAGTGCATAATGGGAGAAGTGATAATAAGTGAGTTAGAAGAAGAAAAGATTTATTGGGAAGCCTATGCAGATGCTTCATTCGGGAATATTGAAGATGGTCATACTCAATTAGGTTATGTGATATCATTGACAGATGGTAAGAGGAGAAGCCCTATATGGTGGAAATCCAGAAAATCCAGAAGAGTAGCAAAGTCCACCATTGAAGCAGAAGCTCTGAGTGTTGGGGAGGCCATAGAAGGATTGGTATATTTCAAACATTTGTGGGAAGAGATAGTAGGAGGGAGAAAATTAGAAGCACTGGTGAAAACTGATAGTAAAACCCTAATGACTGCAATAAAATCAAGTACTGGAGTAAGTAGTAAGAAATTAAAAATTTATATTGCAGCAATAAGAGAAACAATAGAATCTGGAGAAATAAGTGAGGTGAGATGGATAAAAGGAAAGCATCAAATAGCTGATGTATTGACCAAAGCTGGAGTTTCTGGGGAAAGCATTAGGAATTATGTAGAGGGTAAAGAATTGGAGAATAATGGAGATTAGAGGGGATTAGGATAAGAAAAGGCTGGAGGGGAGGGAGAAGGAGATAAGTGTGATTGTATGTTAGTTTTATAAGTTAGTCATTATTTTATTTTCTGCATTGATGAAGTGTATGGGTATTACAGAATGTATAAAAAGAAAGCACATGTTTAATTTTATAAGATGTTTTTATAGCATAGCATTCCTTATGTTTAAAGAGTATGTTATTGTTGTGACGTCATAGGAAGTGACGTCACAGGACGAAAATGGCGGGAGGGAGAAAAATGTAAACAAACATGAGCGGGAGTGTTGAAAGCATGATGGAAAAGGTAGAGAGAGCTCTCTGAAGGTTAGGTCGATAATGGTTGGGTTGTAAGTCCGTTTGTGGTTTTTGTTGTCGTAAGCTGGATTGCATAGAGTAAAAAGAACAACGTGAACAGGTGAGTGGATCACATAATTGAATAATTTAAGGATAGGTTAGGCTAGCAAAATTTTCGCATATGACTGTCATTGCGAAAAGAGTGAGAATCTTGGAAGGCCTGAAGTCTTTTCTCAGGAGTCAAAAGACATCACAGCTGAGGCAATGGGTAGACCAAGAAAGTCTTTGAGTAACTTGGCGCTTGAACCAGACACAAAAAGGGGAAAGAAGAGAAGTTATAGTGCTGTATATCGTGAGCTGACAAAATCTGGTATCAAGTCATTTCATGTTATCAGCAAGCCCAACATCACTCAGCAACAGGGAGAAGACCGTGCATCGTTTTGTGATTAATTTCTTAAAGATTGGGATGAAGCTGACTTTCTCCATGTTGCTGCGTCAGATGAATTCTTCATTTACACAGTCAGGAAGCCAAACCATAAAAATGACATCATTTGGGCTGCAAAGCTGGATGATATCAGCGATGATGTGCACTATCGTCAAGTTGTGAAATTTCCTGAATGTTTGGGAATTTTTCTCTATTTCACAGCCAAATGGTTAATGTGGATGGATCATCACAGAAAAAGGATAGTCATGGAATGGCGAATACTTCACAGAAACTGTGCTTACTGGTGGAGTATTTCCTTTCCTCAAAGATCCTGAAAATGCATTATCTGTTCAAGAAGTCACATTTTTGCATGATAAGGCACCATGTTTCAAGGCTCTTCAGACACACGAGCTGCTTCGAAACAGTGGTATCGATTTCTTCTCGTCAAGTGAATTTTCAGGTAGCTCCCCTGACCTTAATGTGTGTGAAAACATTGGTAATATCTTAAAGGATCGTGTTGAAGCGCGCACAGTGAACTATGATGGTATACCAAGCCTACACGACCTGCGAAGAGAGGCGACTGAAGTGCTCAGGGAAATGGAGTTTGAGTCTCAGCGTTTTTGCAATTTGCTGAAATCATACCCCTCAAGAATGCAGGCTGTGGTACAGGCAGATGGAGGCCACACAAAATATTAAATACTCAGAGAGAAGCTTAAATAAATACCTGTTCTGAATTACTTTTGTTTTTGTCCATTTCAAACTTAGTTTATGCTGTAGAAGGGGGGGCTCTAATTTCGAAACACCCTGTGTGTGTGTGTGTGTGTGTGTGTGTGTGTGTGTGTGTATGTATGTATGTATGTATGTATGTATAATATATAAATATATATATATATATATATATATATTATATATATATATATATATATATTATATATATATATATATATGAATTACTTTTTGTTTTTGTCCATATCAAATTTAGTTTATGCTGCAGAAGGGGGCTCTAATTTTGAAACACTGTGTGTGTGTGTGTGTGTGTGTATATATATATATACATATATATATATATATATATATATATATATATATATATATATATATATATATATATATATATATATATATATATATAAAATACATATATATAATAATACATATATATATATATATATATATATATATATATATATATATAATATATATATATATATATATATATATATATACAATATATATTACATTACATATATATATATAGGCTGACATACAATCACTAATCTGGCAATCATTTGGGACCTGGAGGGTGCCAGATTAGCCATTTTGATGGATTAGCCATTTGTTAGGCTAGAATACACGAAACCCAGTAGCTAAGCACCTCATCTTAGAATTAAAGTATCCCATAAATCAGTACAAGTTGGTTAATAAAGAAAAGACAATTATCAAATACAGGTAGTGCTCGAGTTATGATAATTCGACTTACGATATTTCGAGTTTACGATGGGGTTAGCAATAATTAATACCGATACGAAAATATTTAGGAAAAAATATTTTTAGATTTCACGCAGGCGCAGGCAGCGAGAGAGACCAACTTACAATAGACCAACTTCTTTTCCTCCATCTCTTTATTCCATCTGCTAGTTAAAAAAGTAAAAGAGAATGATAAAAGTATTGTTAGTAACATTATACTCGTGTAAATGCGTACAGCCATAAACAACCGAACAGGAAACTGTTGTTTTGCTAATAATCTTATCGGATAACAACTGTTGTGCTTGTATTTCAACCATCGTACGGTAATACTCAATTACTGTAGTTATGTTACAAATGATGTTAAGTACTGTACAATAGGACTGATATATTTTTTACACTATACCCTTATTTGGAGAAAAGATCAGCAGGGAAACATACTGCTACAGTAACTTTAAGCTGCAAGTTGTAGCTGAAGCTGAGAAAACAATGTTCAAGCTGCTAATGACTATAAATTATTGTGCATCGGCAACATGGATGAAACTCGACCGTAAATAAAACTGGAGAGAATGTATTTTAATCAAAACTACTGGGCATGAAAGAATACAAATTACTACTGTTTTCACGCCGATAAAAGATAAATACGTAAAGCTCGTATTATGATGAAATCAAGAGAAAATAGCGAACGGAATCTTGATTTATTTCACACAAAACAAACATTCCCCCAAAACGGCCAGTCGCGATTCCCGAGATCGTCATATATTAACGAAAAAAATAGCTAAATTAGTTTCACAACGAGACATTTAAGTTATATTTCGACTTAAAAACACTTCGTATAACGAACAATATCCTCGCCCCAAATAAAATTTATGCTAACTAGAAGCAAGAAAAGCGCTTTGAACTTAGTTAAATGCAGCGAAATAAACACCCCGATACCGATTCCCAAAACAAAACATTGATCGCAATTTATAATACAATTGGAAACACTGTAGTAAAGCATAACTTTCTAAAAGATCCATGAAAAAGATGCACATTTGTTATGTTGATGTTTGTTTAATACTGTTAATATGTGAATAGAGTTCAGTATAATGTAGGCTAGGCTACCAGTTTGTTGATGCAGCACACTGCGCCATGAAATCGAAGCGGCTGGCGAGTTAAGAGTGACCGAAATTTGAAAATTAATGCGAAACATTGGAAATTACTCTAGCCAAATTTGTGCCGGATTACTGATTGTTCGGACTACTGATTGCCGGATTAGTGATGGTCAACCTGTATATAATATACATATATATTACATGTATATATATATATATATTATATATATGTATACACATACACACATATATATATACACACATATATATATATATATATATATATATATATATATATATATATATATATATATATATATATATATATATATATATATAATATAATATACATATATATTACACACACATTTCATCTGTCCATATTCTACCAGTGAACAGGAGCACTTGCTTCTATGCCCGAAATATATGGTTGCAACATATAAATAGTGTTTTATGGGCCTTCTTATATTCATATTACACTGTGGTGTTACAGGAAAAGATGAAGAGACATTCATATATATATATATATATATATATATATATATATATATATATATATATATATATATATATATATATATATATATATATATATATATATATATATATATATATATATATATATATATATATATATATATATATATATATATATATATATATATATATATATACATATATATATATATATATATATATATATATATATATATATATATATATATATATATATATATATATATATATATATATATATATATATATATATATATATATTACATATATATATATATATACATATATATATATATATATATATATATATATATATATATATATATATATATATATATATATATATATATATATTTTCTGAGTTCCGATGTCACCCATGAAATTCCATACTAACACTAATTTCTAGGTATAAATATTGCTAAATATACCAGAGAAAAAGCTTTCAGGAATGCTGGAGTTACTACCCCAGATCGAGCATCTTCCATATTGAAGACGCCGGGTATAACCAAGGGTGAGTGAAAGAATCACAACCACAGAGCCACACTCGATAGACATCCCCATGTCAAAACCCCGAAGAGCGGGAGCCGCACCAGCTCCCACACTCACCCGCCCGCCAAGCGGCGACTCCAGCGCCATCTGAACCATTCCATTTCTAGCACGTGATCTTCACGATTTGCTTTTCTGTGTGCTTGTGCTTTTGGCTAATTTGCCTTTTTCTCAGCATGTCGTCGAGCAGCTTTACTGTCACCAAGGTAAGTACCATGTTATTGTGGGGTTTTTATGATAAGTTTGGCTGTTTCGCCCGTATATTCATATTATACGTGGTTGTTGTTATGACGCCGGCGTGCCCCCAGTCAGCCATGTCTACCATGAGATTCGCCCATCCAGCTTGTTCTGTTTGGGGCTTCTTTTGTCGCTTACATTACTTATCGTTATCCCCTAGGATTCTTCCTGGTGGCGTTTCCTGGGCGGGTTGTTTCGGTGTTTTTCTCGTTAATTTTATTGAACCGCATATTGGGGTTCCTTCATTAGGGTTCCCGTCATTTTCCGCTTTAGGTTTCACCCCAGGATGTTTTCCCTTTGACAGTTTTAGCTATAATTATATTGTGATGTGCTGGTGCCTTTAATCAGGTGTTTTATTGCTTTGATTATGTACTACGGGGAGAGTCAGGTACAGTTTTATTGTTTACTCCTGTCGCTCCTCTCGGTTAGGGCTATGCGCTTGCACAAGCACAAGATTAAATTATTGTTTTATGTATATATATTATTCTTAGTGATGGTAATTTATTTTTATCTGGTTACTTTGGTTGTGTGGGGTTCCCCTAGCCTGCCTATGTCACATTAGGCTTGTATTTTGCATCCTTTGGCCTCCCGCTCTCCCTTTCACCCTGTGTTAGGTTAGGTGTGAGGAGAGGATCAGCAGGTAGAGAGAGTTTCTGTTGTTGTTCCTTCCACTGGCCGTTGTTTGGGTTGTAGAGTGAGACCCCATTGTCCTCCCCCTTCTTTACGGAGGGGTAGAGGCTTTTTCGGTGGGTGTGTCTCCTCTGTGCTATTATAGCATCACCCCCTTTCGTTCGCTCTGGTGGGTTTTCAGCACGGGAATTTCTCTCCCAGTTGTTTCCTCATTCCTCCTTCCTTATTCCTCCTGTTAGCCTCTACGCCTGTGCGGGTGTTAGCCTAGGCTACGCCTAGGTGCGGTGTTAGCCAGCCTACGCCTAGGGCTGGGTGCGCGCTGAGGCCTTAGGTCGCTATCCCTTCCTTCCCTTATTCGGAGTAGGCTATGACCTTCCACTGCTGGTATTAATTTACTTGGCGTGGTGTGTGTCTGCAGTCGAGCCGGGTGAAGAAATCTTCCCCAGTCTCCTGTTTTCACTTGCTCTGGTCTACTCCCATCCCTACCCTCCAACCCTTTCCTCCACCCCTTCCTACCCTAGGTCAAGCTCTTTGTCATCTTCTCACAACGGGGTGACATCAGCTGGCGTTCACTCCGAGTTGTGGGCTTTCCTGGTGGAGGGATTCGCTCCCTCCCAGGGCAAGTCCCTGATGGCTTTTTGCTTGGCTCAGTGTCTCGTTAACCCGCTCTCCTAGGATCGAGCAGGTTTCAACATTCTTAGGTTATTGTTCTCGTCCTTTTCCCACGTTAAAATTATTGGTTCGAGATACTTTAATTGGGTTGACTGGCGCTACTCTCCGCCCTCGTGGTCCTGTGGTGTTTGATAGCCTCACCCTACTATTGTTCTCTAGCGGTTGAGGCTTGGGATCTCCGGAGGGGGTGGTTCCGGACTCCGGAGTATGTGGAATTTTTGTATTGTTAACCAGTTACGTTACCATCCTCTGTACAGGTATTTCCCTACTTACGATGGGGTTAGGTTCCAAAAAACCCATCGTTTGTTGAAAAAATCGTAACTCGAATATCGCCTAGCCTACACTTGGGTAATCAGTACCATCTATGTATATGGTAGCCTAGCCTACACTACACAGTATACTTTATACATATATGGTATAGTAATTATTAGTGTCAGCTAATTCTGCAGGTTCAATGCAGATTGACATGATAAGTCAGTATAAAGAGAAGTTGAATAACAAACAAGGCCTAGCCTGCACTTTCAGATATCATATACGGTAGCTAGCCTACATTATACTGTATTCTATTTTCACATAACACCGTTGTTATACAAACATCAAAATAACGAATGTGCATCTTTTCCATGGATCTTTTAAAAAGTTATGCTTTACTACACTGTATCCAATCGTAAATATTGTTATATTGCTTTTGCATTATAAATTCCGATCATAGCGATCAAATGCTTTGGTTTGGGAATCGATCACACAGTCTTTATTTCGCTGCATTTAACTCGGTTCAGAGGGCATTTCTTGCTTCTAGTTAGCGTAAATGAATCTCCAGATACTTTATTTATAAGGGACATATATATTTTTCGTTATACGAAGTGTTTTTAAGTTGAAATATAACTTAAATATGTCTCGTTGTGAAATTAATTTAGCCATTTTTTTTGTTAATAGATGACGTTGGCAGCTGGCCGTGTGTTTTGTGTAAAAAAAAAAAAAAAATCAAGATTCCGTTCGCTATTTTCTCTTGATTTCATCATCATACTAAGAGCTTTTCGTATTTATCTTTTATCGGCGTGAAAACAGCAGTAATATGTGTTCTTTCATGCCCAGTAGTTTTGATTGAAATACTTTCCAATTTTATTTGCTGTCGAGTTTCATCCATGTTGCCAATGCACGATAATTTATAGTCATTAGCAGCTTGAACATTCTTTTCTCAGCTTCAACTACAACTTGCAGCTTAAATTTACTGTAGCAGTATATTTCCTTGCGATCTTTTCTCCAAAGCGGATAAGGGTAGTGTAAAACATATCAGTACTTAACGTCATTTTTAACATAACTCACGGTAATTGTTTAACCGCATGGATGGTTGAAATACAAGCAAAACAGTTGTTATCCGATTTGGTTATTAGCAAAACAACAGTCTCGTTCCCCTTTATGGCTGTACGCATTTTCGCAAGAGTATAAGGTTATTAACAATGCTTTATCATTCTCTTACTTTTTTAACTAGAAGATGGAATAAAGAGATGGAGAAAAAGAAGTTGGTCTATCGTAAGTTGGTCTCTCTTGGCCTAATTCTGGCAACTGTAGTGGGGCTGTTGCCTGTGCCGCTCAAAATTTTAAAAATATTTTTCTAAATATTGTCGTGCATTTCGGTATTAATTGCTAACTCCATGTCGTGAAACTTATTATCGTAAGACGAATTATCGTCACTCGTGCACTACCTGCATTTACAAACGCACAGAAATTGCAAACAAACACTGACCTATTTTAACATCCGACTCGCTGAGAGCAAGTGAGGTCAGCTCACTGAATTAATGTACCTATTCCAGCCTCTCGGCCAACGTTCGTGTACGCTTCCTGATTGTACATTGTTGCCTGCGCCAGTCGCCCGCGAAATTCAAAAATACGATTTTCAAAATATTGTCGATCGATATTAATTGCTAACCCCATCGTAAAAGCGAATTATCGTAAGTCGAATTATCGTAACTCGAGCACTACCTGTATTTTATATATGTATATACATTTATTTTGTTCCTGGCGGTTCACTCCGCCGTTAGACATAATGTTGTTTCTATTATCAGAGTCCGGTGATCCTACCCTTGGGTCCTGCCGTTTTATTCCCGGCATCCCTTGTGGTAAGGCGCTGTTGACTCAGCTCTATCGTTCCGCTGGAGTATTCTGGTGGTCGGAGAGCTTCTTGCTTACCACTATATTTAAGTTACTTGTTTGTGCAGGCCCGTCTCTGACGGGGGTTTTTCTTTCCGCTGGAGTACTCCGGTGGCATGGTTTGAAAATACCTGCGCCTGCTTAGTTTAAGTTTCTTAGAGTGGTAGGTTCATGTACTTTTCACACTTACAGACTGTGCGTTGTGAGGAGCCAGGATGCACCGCCACCCTCTATCAACCTTACGGGCATGTGGTGTGCCGGACCCACGCTGGCTGTGCGGTCTGGCTTGATGACCTTATCGTCTGGCATCCTGACGGGTGTGAGGTTTGCTTTGCTCTGTGCGGAAGCATCCAGGACGAGTCGGTAAGCTATTGACTATCGTTCTTCACGTTAGTTTCAGTCTGATATGTGGTCATATTGTATGTCATGGCTCTTTTATGTTACATTATGTTAGCCCTGATTCCCTACTCTCCTTCAGGCTGACGAGTCCTCCAAGAAGGAGGCCCTAGAGTCTCTCCGCGCCTGGGTGGCTGGGTTCGGGAGGAACGTGCCGTCGGGGAAGCCTTACGTCCTCGACGGGAGGTTGAGGGACCTGCTTTACCCCGGCGCCCGGCTCGCTGCGGACGTACCTGCGGATCTGGCCACGCCCATCATCGAACAGATCCGGGCCGCGACCCAGCCACCTCAAGAGGACCCCCTGTATGCGGAGGTTTCGGAGGACGTCGCCGCCTTAAATTTGGACCTGGAGCCGATGAACACGGAGCAGGACCAGGGGGTAGGTAGTGAGGTAAGTGAGGCAGCAGGGGTGGGCGCCCTTTTTGATTCCCCATCTTCCTCTGTATCTTCATTTTCAGGGTTTGGCAAGTCTTCTATCTTGAAGGACAGGGCTCCATCTGCTGTTCCCAAGCTGAAGTTGAAGACGTCGTGGAAGGCGAAGGGCTACAAGTCCTCGTCTTCCCGTAAGGCATCTCCCTTCCTCCCGTCGAAGGCCAAGGTTGTTGAACCTGTGGCCTCCGGGAGCAAACTGAGTACCTCGGGCAAAGGAGCGAGTAAGAGGGTGGCCAAGCCCAGCCCTCCTCGCCAGCCTGCCTTTGACCCTGAGGCGTTTGCAGGGTTGTTGCTGGAGAGAATCTCTGACGGAGGTTGAGGCGAAGCTTTCCAAGATTACGGAAAAGCCTCAAAGTCAGGAGAATCTGCTGGCGGATATGGCTCGCTCCGGCGGGGCCGGTCCGCAGTACAAGATCCCGGACACTGCTGACCTCCCTCCTTTCGATGTAGGGAACCCGTGGCGTTTTGCTCTTCGTGCTATCCGGCACGAGGACACCTTGACCATTGAGGGTCTTGGTACTAGGCGTCTGGAGGAACTGGAGTTCTTCCCACCTGATCTCTTGCCCCCCTATCCAGGCTTCGTTAGGCTGACGGAGGAAGCCTGGATACGCTCAGACAAGGTCCCTAAGGAGACAGTGATCTTCCCTAGGGACCAAGCGCAATCTGCTCTCTTGCGCACTGTCTCTGAGTGGCGGGCAGACAATACCAAGTTGACCCCCTTCAAGGGCAACTATACCATGTTTTCCCTGGGTGATAAGTTGCCCACTCCCTGCCTGAACAAAGTTGCTTTGGCAACTGCTCAGGCATGCTTCGAAGGCAAACCTTTGCCTCAGCTAAGGGAGACAGACTCTACATCTCTGGTCTTCCCAGGAGGTGAGGAGTTCTGGAAGGACGCCCCGTCCACATTTACAGTAGGTAAATTGGACGCTGATTGCGCGTCTTCTCAGTTCAGTGAGCAGCTTCCTAAGCTCCCGGAAGCTCTCCTGAAGGCGGAGTTTGAGGCACGGTGTCGGCTGAGCCGGTCCCTAAACTCGCTGTGCTTGACGGAAGCGACCGCCGTCTCCTGTGCAGAGGAGCCTCTGTTTCAGTTCTGGCTAAATCCCTGTTGGCAGGGTTTCAGTCAGACCTGTATGACTTTATGGTGGCAAAGTTGGACTGCCGCAAATTCATCTTTGTAGATGCCACCATTCGTCATGAGCCTAACAAGCTCATGAAGAGTTCTATCTGGGGACAACCTCTTCCCAGAAGACGAAGTCGCAAGTGTCCTGAGTGAAGCAACCAGGGCCAACCAGAGTCTGCGCTCTCCCGCTGGGGTATCTCCTCCTTCAAATGGAAGACCCCGAATCTGGCAACCCCAGACTAAGTCTGGGGAAACGTTTTCAGAAGGCACAGAAGACCTCAACACCAGACAGTAGTTCAGGCAGTCCCAGTCTCGGCGGTGGGCCAACCCTCCACCTCCAAGGCTCAACCCCAACAGTACGTGGTGGTTCAACCAGCCCAATCCCTTGCTGCACCTCGTCGTCCCCTCGCCAGCCGCACAACCCTACCTATGAGGGCCGTGGGGTCTTTCACGGCCTTAATAAGAGCGCAAGGGGGGGTAGAGGTCGAGCCCTATACAGAGGTAAGGCTGGATCTGCCTCTCGGGAAAAAACTGGCCGCGGTAGAGGAAACAAACCTGCTTCCTCTCACTGAGACCAGTCAGGTAGGTGGTCGCCTTTACTGGTTCAGAGACCAGTGGTCCTTCAGTCCTTGGGCACACAGCATTGTGTCCAAAGGTCTGGGTTGGAGCTGGGTCAAGGATCCCCTCCCCTGACCAGATTTTACCAACCCCCTCCAAAGCCCTACAGGACTTTGTGACGGAGCTTCTCAACAAGAGAGCAATAAAGAAAGTAAGGCACCTCAAATTTCAAGGCAGGCTGTTCACTGTCCCAAAGAAAGATTCCGGTCAACAAAGAGTGATTCTAGATCTCTCGCGTCTAAATCTTTACATAAAATGCGACAAGTTTCGCATGCTTACGGTGGCTCAAGTACGGACTCTACTGCCTCGTGGAGCCGTCACCACCTCTATCGATCTTTCAGACGCTTACTATCACGTCCCGGTTGCGCGGAACTTCTCTCCCTTCCTGGGTTTCAGACTAGGGAAACAAGCCTACTCCTTCAAGGTCATGCCTTTCGGTCTCAATATAGCCCCAAGGATTTTTACAAAGCTGGCGGAAACAGTTGTTCAGCAGCTCCGGTCCCGGGGGATCTCCTTGGCAGCATACCTGGACGATTGGATAATCTGGGCTCCAACAGTACAAGGGTGCCGGAAGGATACAGCCATAGTGATCAAGTTCCTGGAATCGTTAGGTTTTCAGTTGAACAGGGAGAAGTCCCGCCTGACTCCGGAGTCCCGGTTTCAGTGGCTGGGTCTCCAGTGGGACCTGTCCTCGTACAGACTATCCCTCCCGCCGTCCAAGCGGAAGGAGGTAGCCGCCGCTACCAGGAAATTTTTGAAGGACAAAGTAGCATCCCGCCGGTCTCAAGAGAGAATTCTCGGCTCCCTTCAGTTCGCTTCAGTGACAGACCTGCTCTTAAAAGCGAAATTAAAAGACATAAACAGAGTGTGGCGGAGACGAGCCAATGTCAAGCTCAGAGACAGGGTCTCTTCAATTCCGCGGATCTTGAAGACAAGGCTTCGGCCATGGTCCACAGTCAAGGGCCTGTTGAAGTCGGTCCCATTTCAATTTCCCCCTCCAGCTCTGGTAATCCACACAGACGCTTCATTAAGCGGCTGGGGAGGGTACTCACCAAAACAAAAGTACAGGGACATGGTCTACAATGTTTCAACAGTTCCATATAAACACCTTGGAAGCTATGGCAGTGTTTCTAACCCTAAAGAAACTCCGCCCCGCCAGCCGGATTCACATCAGGCTGGTGTTGGACAGTGCGGTGGTGGTTCATTGCATCAACAGGGGTGGCTCCAAGTCAGGTCGCGTAAATCAGGTGATGATAGCTATCTTCTCACTGGCGAACAAGCACGGCTGGCATCTGTCAGCCACCCACCTAATGGGGGGGTGCGGAACGTGGTGGCGGATTCCCTGTCCAGGACTACTCCGTTGGAGACGGAGTGGTCTCTGGACAGGGAATTGTTCAATTGGATTTGCCGCCGCATTCCGGGACTCCAAGTGGATCTGTTTGCTACGGAGAGCAATCACAAGCTTCCCTGTTATGTGGCTCCCAACCTGGACCCCCATGCCTTCGCCACGGATGCGATGACCATAGATTGGAACAATTGGGAGAGGATCTACTTGTTTCCCCCAATAAATACATTGTTGAAAGTACTGCACAAACTCAGGTCATTCAAGGGCCAACTAGCTCTGGTAGCTCCCTACTGGCCGAAGAGCAACTGGTTCCCTCTGCTTCAGGAGCTCAAGTTGCGGTGTCATCAGATACCCAAACCCAGATTGACCCAAGTAGTACAAACCAAGACTGTGTCAGCTTCCTTAAAAATTCAGAATGCCCTGGCTTTATGGACTTTATAAAGTTTGCTGCAAAAAAGGGAGCAAACATTGATCCCGTTAACACTCTGTTTCTAGAATCTGATAAGAGGGATTCTACGCTCAGGCAATATGATTCAGCAGTCAAAAAATTAGCATCCTTTTTGAAGGCATCTGAAGCTCAAACTATGACTACTAACCTAGCGGTTACTTTCTTTAGATCATTGTTTGAAAAGGCCTAGCTCCGCCACTATTACTACAGCTAAATCAGCCTTAAAGAAGGTATTTTTGTATGGCTTTAAAATTGACCTTACAGATTCATACTTTTCATCCATCCCTAGAGCATGCGCTCGTTTGAGGCCGGTAACACGCCCACATTCTGTTACCTGGTTCCTCAACGATGTTCTGAAATTAGCCTCTGATATTAATAACTCACAATGCTCTTATTTGGATCTGTTAAGGAAGACCTTGTTTCTGATTAGCTTGGCTTCAGGTGCCAGAATTTCAGAGCTATCGGCTCGCTAGAGGTGATGATCATATTGATTTCCTCCCGTCCGGAGAAGTCCTCCTTTCCCTGATCATAGGTTCCTAGCTAAAAATGAAGACCCTCAGGACAGGTGGTCCCCTGGAAGGTGGTGCCTCTTCCACAGGACCAGTCCTTATGTCCAGTCTATACCTTAAAGTCTTACCTACAAAGAACTCCACAGTGTAAGTCGGGTCCTCTTTTATCAGGGAAAAGGTGGAACTCTTTCGTTGAACGCTATAAGACAGCAAATTCTATATTTTATTAAACAAGCCAACCCGGATTCAGTCCCTAAGGTTCATGATATCCGTGCGGTAGCTACCTCTACCAATTATTTTCATAATATGGATTTTGCTGAACTTACCAAGTATATGGGATGGAAATCACATCTAGTGTTTAAACGCCACTATCTAAAAATCACTCAAGCCCTGAAATTTTCTACAGTGGCTGTGGGGAGTGTTATTTCCCCACCTTAATTATCCTTAACCCTTATCCTTTTCCCCCCGCCCGCCTGCCTCATTTATTTCTCTGCCTGTTCTCCTGGATCAATCATGCCTCACTGCCTTGCTCCTCATAATTGATGATAGTATCGCCATTGTTATTATTTGTCTTGGTGATTGTGTTTTGATATGCTGTGTATTTAGATTTAGCCTAGAGGTACTTGAGCTGTTTTTATTTTGCTTCATGTACCTCACATTTTGATGTTGTATATCTCTTATTGTGTATTGCTCTTAGATTTAGTTTACATTTGCCTGTTTGTACCATTATATTGTTGGGTGTGTTGTGTTACACCCATTGTACTTATCTTGTTAAATTTGATCTGTTTTGCATTGATGAGATATCATAATTAAATCTATTTTTTCATAGCGTGTGTTTTTGTTCATGATCACCTTTTGTTTTCCTTTGTAGCTTTGCAGTCTTGGCATGATTCTCTGTCACTATTTCACCGGGTGACACGGGACCGAGCTCAGAAAAGGGATTTTGACAAAGGAAAAATCTATTTCTGAGGGAGGTCCCGTGTCACCCGGTGACCCTCCCGGGAGCTGGTTTACCCCCCCTACTTGCACACGCCAAGCCTGGGGGTGGTGCTAGTCTGGAATGGTTCAGATGGCGCTGGAGTCGCCACTTGGCGGGCGGGTGAGTGTGGGAGCTGGTACGGCTCCCCGCTCTTCTCGGGGGTTTTGACATGGGGATGTCTATCAAGTGTGGCTCTATGGTTGTGATTCTTTCACTCACCCTTGGTTATACCAACGTCTTCAATATGGAAGACGCTCGATCTGGGGGTAGTAACTCCAGCATTCCTGAAAGCTTTTTTCTCTGGTATATTTAGCAATATTTATACCTAGAAATTTGTGTTAGTATGGAATTTCACCGGGTGACACGGGACCTCCCTCGGAAATAGATTTTTCCTTTGTCAAAATCCCTTATATATATATTATATATATACATATATTATCTATATATATATATATATATATATATATATATATATATATATATATATATATATATATATATATATATATATATATATATATATATCAAAGGCAAAGGTAGGCAATGACAGCAGGACTCATCAGTGTGAGGGTGGACCAGGGAAACCAGTAAACTATAACATATTTCTTTATTTCCAATGCTCCGTAATAGTTGCTTTATTACATCATCAGAGATCTGTTGAATGATGAATAAATTACTCAAAAAGTTACTGTAAAAGCTTTAAAAATCATAAGATAAATAAAAATAAAATTCACTAATTACAATACAGCTAAAATAAAATTCACTAAATACAATACAGCAAAAAAACACAACAGAACACAAGACTGCTAACAACCTTAGGTGGAGAGAGCAAAAGACAGAATGCTTTTGGAGAGAGTTAACTCATGTAAAGCTGAGTAGAGGAGGTTTGGGTATTTAACTAGCGGACTAGTTGTTTGATAAAACAATGACTCGAGTATAGGCAATTCCTGAGGATTTGCTGTTTGGCCTATTATGCTGAAATCATTTCTTTCAATTTTTGGAATGAGCTCTGATACTCGAATGTTCTGGATTGGAGAGCCTACAACCAGTACGAAAGCTCATTCCCCAATGGGAGTCGATTCTGACCCTCAGTAACCTCCTCGTGGATCTGACATACGTCCCAGAGTTACACTTAGGGCAAGTATACTTATACACCACGTTAAGAGGTTAAAAAAGCACTTAATCGATCCTTGTAGTTAAAAAATGAACTAATTGTTAAAAGGATTTTTGGGAATTAATTTTAAATTAATCGCACCATAAGGATTGTGGATAATTTTCATAAACAGTTTTCTAAAAGAGTCATCGTGTAAAACGGAAAATTTGGCGTAAAAGTTTAATTTAGGTACTGCTGGAGGTTTTGTGACGTCAGTGAACTGTTTGTTAAGAAAAGTTCGAAGTTGTTTAAAAAATAACGTTTGCGGAAAGCAGTTATTCATGAAATATTCTGAGAGAAAATTAATTTCCTGATGAAAGGATTGCCAGTTCTAAGTAATGAAAAATGCCCTATGGAGGAGAGTCAAAATAGAATTAAGTTTAAAACTGTAAAAACAGGAGCTGTAATAATTGCATCCTAAACCAGTAAACTACTTCGTAAAAATGACATTTTATGATAAAATAACGTTCACTTATACTAACCCGGTAGTTACATATAGCTGTCGTCTTTGACGCCACGGCAGTATTCAAATTTCGCGCTTAGCGCTATCGTTATTCTGGGTGATCCTCTAACCCCCTCCCTCTATCGGGGTATCGGGAACCGACCCAAGAACACGCCATAAGTTTTTGCCCAACTGCCCAGGTGAGGGGAGGAGGGAGGGTTATGATTATGTAACTACCGGGTAAGTATAAGTGAAACATTATTTTATCATAAAAATGTCATTTTCACTTATACAACTTACCCGGTAGTTACATATAGCTGATTGGCACCTTGAGGAGGTGGGGCACTGGCAGCTAATAAAATTCTTGGAATTATCTACTTGCAACAAGTTAGACATAGGTTCCTTACCTTTAAAGGTAGCTGACTCAGTGGTTACTGCCTCTGTAGTCTGCTGGCCTTTATATTGTGCCGAGAGGATATAAGGGATCCGTGTGTCGGACACAATAAAAACAGTACCTGCCGAGAGAACATGGCTGCATACGGACAAGTCTGATGCCCTTGATCAGGCGCAGTACAACGAACAACAAAACGAGGGATCACCTAACATTACCATAAAACCAATACCAAAGATTAAAAACTGGAAGATACTAACACATCATGTATCTCCAGGCAACCTTAAAAAACAACAACCCCACACCAAGGCGAAAATGTTAGTTAAGGAGCGGACTCCTTTTCACCCTCCCCCAACACCGTGTCAGTCGCAATAAAGGGCCCCAGCGTACTGCGCTCCTCGAAAACAGTTTGCACGTCCACTAAATAATGCGATGCAAACACTGACCTGCATCTCCAAAAGGTGGACTTAACCAAGTCTTTCACAGATAAGTTTCTGCTAAAGGCTACAGAAGTCGAAACTGCTCTAATCTCGTGCGCTTTTACCTTAAGAATACTCATCTCCGAGTCAGCACACTGCTCATGAGCTTCTTTTATCAGGCTTCTCAAAAAGAAAGAAAGGGCATTCTTAGAGAGAGGCCTAGAAGGATCTCTAACCGAGCACCAGAGGTGGTCACTGGGACCTCTGAGCTTCTTCGTTCTCTGAATGTAGAACTTGAGAGCTCTCACAGGGCAGAGGTACCTCTCGGGTTCTTCGGGACCGACCAATTGGGAAAGGTCCTTAATCTCAAACTCTCTTGGCCAAGGTCTAGACGGGTCTTCGTTTTTGGCTAAGAAACCAAGAGTAGACATACATACTGCCTTCCCCTTAGCAAAGCCTACTCTTTTGTCAATCGCATGTAGCTCACTTACTCTCCTGGCCGTAGCCAGAGCTACCAAAAAAAAAAAAAAAAAAAAAAAAAGAGTCATTTTCGTGAGATCCTTCAAGGAGATGTTCGCCATCGGTTCAAAGGACTGAGACCGTAACCATCTCAGCACTACGTCAAGATTCCACGCCACTGGTCTCTTCTGGTCTCTCTTTGACGTATTAAATGATCTAATCAGATCTGAAAGGTCTTGACTCAAAGACACTTCAAGACCCCTATGTCGAAATGAAGTCCCCTATGTCGAAAGACTGAAGCTAACATGGCTCTATACCCTTTAATGGTAGGTACAGCAAGCTTTTTCTCTCTGTGGAGGAACAAGAGAAAATCGGCCATCTGGGCTATAGACGTCGAAGAAGAAGACACGCCTTCTCTTCGACACCAGGACCTAAACTGTGTCCACTTCGCCTGGTAAACATTGTCAGAGGATTCTCTTCTTGGCTTCGCGATAGCTTCCAAAGCCTCTCTGAAAAGCCTCTCTTTCTGATGAGTCTCCTGACAGTCTGCAGGCGACAAGATGAAGAGCGGACAAGTTTTGGTGGAACCTCTGAAAGTGCGGCTGTCTGAGTAAATCTGGTCTCTCTGGCAGAAGTCTCGGAAAGTCTGACAGTAGGTTTAGAAGGTCCGGGAACCACTCCTGGACGGCCAGAATGGAGCCATCAGAGTCATCCTTACGTTCCGATGGCTTGAGAACTTCGAGATGACTTGCCGCAGGATCTTGAACGGGGGAAAGGCATAAAGGTCCAGGTCCGACCAGTCCATGAACATTGCATCCACGAAAACCGCTTTGTTGTCTGGAACTGGAGAGCAGTAAAGGGGCAGCCGAGTCGTTTTGTCGGTTGCAAAGAGATCTATGAGCGGACGTCCCCATACCTTCCATAGCTCCTGCGCAAACTAGGGGATGTAAAGTCCACTCGTTGGATAGGACCTGGTTCTTTCTGCTGAGAAGGTCCGCTGCTACATTTCTCTCCTTGAATGAATCTCGTTACTAGTCTGGTCCCGATCTCCTCCGCCCAAACTAGTAGCTCCTCGAGGTCTCGTAGAGGACCACGAGTGAGTGCCCCCTGTTTCGAATGTATGCCAGAGCGGTCGTGTTGTCCGCCTGGACCAAGACGCATTTGCCTTCCACTTCTTTTTGAAAGGCTAACAGGGCTAAGTGAACCGCTTTTAGTTCCTTTCGATTGATATGCCAGCTTCTCTCTTCTCTTTGCCACTGGCCCGAAACTTCTTTTTGTCCCCAAAGTCGCTCCCCAGCCCTTGTCCGAGGCGTCGAAAAACAGAGTTAGGTCTGGGTTCGGAAGCTGAAGAGGAAGTCCTTGTGACAGCCTTCCTTCTGACCTCCACCAACGGAGGCACTCCTTTATCTTTTCCGAAATGGCGAATGTGAAGGAGTCCGGGAACTGTTTCCTGGGCCACTTCTCTTGCAGGTAAAACTGCAGTGGTCTCAGGTTCAAGCGCCCAGTTTTGCAAATTTCTCCACTGAAGTTAAGGTTCCCACGAGGCTCATCCATTCGCTCAAGGAACAAATCTTCCTCTGCAGAAAGTTGTCGATCTTCTGCAGGCATGAGGCTATCCGTTGGCTGGGCAGAAAAGCCTGAAAAGTCTGAGAGTCCAGACTCACTCCCAAATAGACGATCTGTTGACTGGGAGTAAGGCAAGACTACTTCTTGTTGATAATGAGGCCTAGAGACTTCGTTAATTGAAGAGTCTTTGATAGGTCCTCCAAACAGCTCTCTCTCAAGCAGCTTTGAGCAGCCAATCGTCGAGGTACATGGAAACTCGAATTCCTTCCAGATGAAGATGTCTGGCTACTGACAACAGGACCCTTGTGAAAACTTGCGGGCTGTCGAAAGACCAAGCAGAGGAACGGAACTGATACACCTGTCCTCAAGACGAACCTCAGGAACTTCCTTGAATCTGGGTGTATCGACGTGAAAATAAGCGTCTTGGAGGTCTATCGAAACCATCCAATCCCCTGATGTAAAGACGCCAAGACCGACTGAGTTGTTTCCATGGAGAATTTTGTCTTCTGAATGAAGACATTCAACGCACTCACGTCCAGGACAGGTCTCCATCCCCTGATGCTTTCATAACCAGGAACAGACGATTGTAGAAACCTGGAGATAGAGGGCATGAAGCAGTTCTATCGCTTCCTTCTCCAGCATGGCTCGGACTTCTGAGCCGAAGGGCGTCTAGTTTCGCGGGAGTTGTGCGAGTGCGCCTGTAAAGAAAGTGGAGCCTCCACTAAAGGAGGTTTGGAAAGGAAGGGGATGGCATATCCTTCCTTTAAAACTTGATCGTCCCAAGGGTCTGCCGAGATCCGTTGCCACTCTTGCCAGAACCTTTGCAGTCTGGCTCCTACAGCTGAATGGAGGACAAAAGGTTCATTTCTTCTCTGGGGCCGCCGAGGTTCTAGGCATGGCTTTGCCTTTTCCTCTGGCCCTGCCAAAAACACGTCTAGAGGATCTTCCTTTATACTGTCCAAACGAGAAAGCGGGGACGAAAACACCGCGACAGAAGCGGTAGAAAGCACAGGTCTTTTCGCTTTCTTGGCAGACTGCGACAAAAGATCCTGGGTTGACTTCTGGGCTAACGCCTGGGAAATTACAGCAACCAACTCTTATGGAAACAGATGTGCCTTGTTCAAAGGAGAAAACAAGAGAGCCGACTTCTGGTTAGAAGAAACACCTTTTGCTAAGAAGGAGCACCAAAGTTGCCTCTTTTTGAGAACCCTGTCGTAAATAAAGAGGCCAGTTCTACTGCACTGTCGAGATGCCCCTATCAATCCAGTCCACTACCCCTACCACATCATCCAAGAGCTCGAAGGAAGATTAAAATCCTTAATCTTCCTGGCTAAGGCCGCAATTGCCCAGTCCAGGAAGCTCACTATTTCAAGAGTCCAAACACGCTCTTGAAAACTTGATCCAGTTCGGAGGACGAAAGAAAACCTTCGCAGAAATTAAGTGCGGTCCTCCCATTGGCATCCATGAGACTGGAGAAGTCCCCTGTGCGGAGGCAGCCACACCTAGGGAAAACATTTCCCAGTCTCATACCAACTCCGATTCACGGAAGGAACGATGAGGAGGGGGAAGACAGAAGACGTTCTTTCCACTTCCTCTTCTCGGCCAGCCAAGCATCCATCTTCTTAAGGCCTTTCTTCGCCGAGACGGACAGGACAAGTTTGGTAAAGTCCGAAGAAGAAACAGAAGCCTTGTCCCTCTTGTACTGGGACCCAGGAGACGGAGGAGCCGCAGGCGAGAACGAATCAGGGAGGTTCTCAATAAAGAACTTCAAGAGCTTCTTGTAAGAAGAGAGTTGAGACTTCTCCTCCTTACACTGCTCCTCTAAGCCAGAGAGGAGTTCGTCAGAAACTGGGATAAGTCCAGCTGGACAACGTCTTCATCCAAGTCTCCTTGAACTGAAACTTGAGTTACACGAAAGGGGGCTGGAAGGCTGCGTGACATATTCTTGCTGTGTGAGGAGCCATCGAGAGGCGCCTGTTGATACAGCAACCGGCGGTGGCGCCAACGGAGGAGCCGTTGGTACCACAACGACAGGTGGCGCCAAAGGAGGAGCCGCCGGTACCACAACGACAGGTGGCGCCAATGAAGGCGCAAGGAGGCGCTTACCGAGCGGCAGACAGAGTCGCCGAGGCGGGCGCCACTGGTATCACAGGAGGCGCCAAAGGAGGCGCAATCGCACAGCAGCCAAAGGTGGCGCCAACGGAGGCGCAAGGCGAGGCGCTACCGGGCGACAGAAAGAGGAGTTGAGGTGGCGCCGCTGGCATCGTAGGAGGAGCCAAAGAAGAAACTTGACTTTTAGACAAAAGTTGTAAAATCGAGTCCAAACGGGCGCGATTCCCGCCAATCACAAGCTGTTGAGGTCCATCGAATGCTGGAGCAGGCGCCACAGGAACAGGAGTCACAGGAGTCGCTGGCGCCAAAGGAGCAGACCTCTCAGATGCAATCGTCTTAAAGGGAGGCTCAGCCGAAAACGAATGAGACGAGTCCGACGAAGAAAGCCTCTCCGGTTCTGCCCAAAAGCTACAGGAATGGGTAGGATCCTCCAGAAGAGCCTTCTTCTTAGGAATCTTCAATGGTGAAAGCAGACGAGACCTCTTCAAAGGTCTAGAAGAGTCGCGAAAATGCCAACCTCTAGGCGGGGAGGAACTCCAACTGGATCCACTGACACTATCCGCCCTCACCTTTTCGGTGGTGAGGGCCAGCAGCCTGGGAAGCGGCAACAGGACTGCTTGAGGGGGCAACTGCTCAGGAGCAGGTCCCACTCACCTCCTTTCGGCTTTCGCATGCCTTCTCCCTGGAACCTGGGAGCCTGACAGGGGCCTAGACCTGGGAGCGTGAATGGGCCGAGAAGCTACCTCCTCCACAACACTTACACAAGGCACAACACTCAAGATTATCACTGCGGTCTACTAACCGCTGCAAATTGTCCCCATTTTCTGCATGGAAGACAAAACGCATTAAGGACTGACACGGTATCAGGATTGGGAGAAACGGTGTCCGGGCAGGTAAAACTACAGGAACTACAGGGGGAGCAGGGTTAATAGGGTTTACAAAAACCTCTTGACTACCTCCTGACCTCAAGACCTAGAAGAGGCCTTCCTAATCCTATCTCTTTCTAGCTTCTTCATGTACTTCCCCAAAGCACTCCAGTCAGACAAAGTTAGTAGTTCACACTCATTACAAGTCAAAACAGCAGAACATTTTTGCCCCCTGCATGAAAAGCACGAAGTGTGCGGATCTAAACTAAGCTTAACAAGCCTGGTTTTGCAGCCTTTGCTGCAAAACCGATACCACTAGAACCAGAATCAGACATAATAGTCCAACTAATAATAACGCTCAAGCAATAACTAGCGCCAGCAAAAAACAACAAACCGAGTACTTCACCAAAAAAGGAACTAGAAGTTCGAATTGTTGAGAAATACTACCAGCAGCAGAACCGTATTACGGTTCGGCACGGCAAAAACTAATGAAGTGTTCTTGGGACGGTTCCGATACCCGATAGAGGGCGGGGGTAGAGGGATCACCTTTTAGAACGATAGCGCTAGCGCGAAATTTGAATACTGCCGTGACGTCAAAGACGACAGCTATATGTAACTACCG
Organism: Macrobrachium rosenbergii; assembly: GCF_040412425.1. NCBI lineage: Eukaryota > Metazoa > Arthropoda > Malacostraca > Decapoda > Palaemonidae > Macrobrachium > Macrobrachium rosenbergii. The sequence goes on along the minus strand of NC_089763.1, from coordinate 61,930,245 downwards.
GGTAAGTTGTATAAGTGAAAACAGAAGTATTAAAAGAACCATCACTTCTGGTGACAAGAACATCTAAAAACGGCAACTGATTGTTCACTTCTTTTTCTACAGTACATTTAATGTTGTTATGCTTAGAATTGGCAAATGTTAGAAAAGAGTGAATATCAAAGTCATTTTTAAATAGTACAAAGGTGTCATCAATATACCCAACATAAAAAAGCAGGTGAAACCTGAAAAAAAAGTCTTAAAAGATGTTGGACTAAAATTATTAAAAACAGCATCTGGTTCAGGAAAATGTTTATTTAAGATAACATCGATAGTTTCCTCCACAGGAACATTAGTAAAAACCAATTCTGCATCTAAACTGGCCACTTTAAGATCAGCTTCTTATGGTAAAATTTTTTCCTTAAAAGAGTATGAACTGCTGAGAGTAAAATTATTTTTAATCAAAGATTCTAACAGAGTACTAGATATTTTAACAGAGTACTAGATATTTAGCCAATTTATAATTTGAGTGTATTATAGGATGCTAAAATAGGTCTCATAGGTAAACTAGGTTTATGTATTTTTGGAAAACCGTATAGGACCCCAAACGATGATCCTATGACAAACAAGTCCTGGTATGTATTATCATCAATGATTTTCTCTTTTTTTTTTTAATTAATTTTATCCTCAATAATAATGATATTATGAAAATCAGGTGTTCCAGTTTCTGTAAAGTTACTTTGGTCTCTTAAGAATTACCATTTTTTCACTGTAGTCAGTTTTATCTAACAGAACAATTCCTTTTCCTTTGTTGGGTCTGGTAATAACTAGATCTTTTCTACTTGCCAGCTGCTTAAGGGTGTTATGATGATCTTTAAAAAAAAAAAAAAAAAGCATCCAGCGCATTTTCAGTTTCCTAAATGCACCTTGGGACAGTTCCCAGAGTTGTTTCTGAAGATCAACCTTGTTAAACGACAATGCAATTAACCTATGGAAAATCGACTCTACAGGGAGGAAAAACTTAATACAATCAGGTCTAAAATTTTGAAGGCAAAACTACAATCCCAGATATATTAAGAACTCTTTGCGTTTCGATAACACGTTTAGAGAAAGTAAATACAGTCACTCTATCTTTAGCAAATTTTGGAATAATCATACCCAAGCCTCTCAATTTCCTGAAATGCTTTTCTTGTATGAGTGAAACAAAACCATTTAGAGTTTTGTTAAAAAGCTTCCTAAAAATAAAACCGTGTATTAAAGAAAGAGAACTGAACACTTCCACCTTCATCTTTAAAACAAGTGTCGAGGAGGTTACCTCCAAACACTCTTCAAATGTAGCCCTTATCTACATCAGCTTCTAATTTGCAAAAACTCATATCCTGAATAATACATGGAGCTTTGAGAAGAGAAGAAAATTTTGAAGGCAAAGCATTACTACGAAAACTGGGAGAGTGGGAAGAGCTGCTATCTGAAAGGTTGTGAAAAGATTAGAAACTCTTACTCCTAACCTCACTTCCTGTCGTAGTGTTACAAGAATCTTTTCCCGTTTTTGTATGCTTCTCGCACCTGCTTATACTTTAAATAAACATTCATTTTTTCAACTGACCAAGCAGTACACTAATCAGAGCAATCGTTAAAAGTACAATCCTGCTTGGTCACTAATCAGAGCAATCGTTAAAAGTACAATCCTAATTCCTACATTTAACACATACATTGTAACCATTTAAACTGAAGAGTAAAGCCAGGTATTACACCCTCTTACCTTACAGGCTCAAAATATCTTAGGATGACATCCTATATACAGTAATGACAAAAAGTCATGAAAAGCCAAACCAAATCCAGAAAACAATCTATTAGTCAACAAAATCAAGTAAACACTCTCCAATATGTCTTCGCAGGCCGATGGCAGAAAAAACTGACTGGAAGAGCACAGACACTCAAAGGAATGGGTCAATAGACAGTTCAAACTAAACGGTCCTACTAATTTTTACTCTTCACACTGTCTTCCTGCCTGACACAGGAAATACGGCTATCATAATAGTAAGGTAAGGTTCATCTCTTAATAGTCAGGTAAGGTTCATCTCAAAAATTTAATTTAAAATTTCCTTAAATAATAAACATATTTTATGAATCACTTTATGAGGTCCCAATACACAAGCATGCTCAAATTAAAGACAGATGTGCAGACACCACCACTACAAGTTCTAGAAATGTTTATTATCAGTAATAGCTAGCGTATGTGGCTATCACCAATGTTTATGCCCCTAGCACTGATATTGCAGCTAGACAATCTTTCAAGGCACGCTTAATGCTTGAAGACTCTCAACTGTCACCTCTTAGCAAGGGGTTTTTCTAAGGTATCAGAATTTATCTAAGATTAATCAAGTAGAGAGACAACCTTGGACTTTTGTCAGAAGCAGGGGTTTGTGAATTGTTTTGGGTGCCCTTCTAGAGTAATTTTCAGTACCCATACCTCTATAGATGTCAAAGTTTTCCACTTTCTTAGATATGGTAAGAGTCTTTTGGTGTCTATTTTTTGAGGTTAGAGGCCCACGCCTTCCTTGGTACTGCATCATGAGCAACTGGATCTATCTACGATCCGCACCCTCAGTAGGTGTTGAGATCAGCTGAGCTGAAGCCCCTCAGTCTCAGTATAAATCTCTGTAGAATTTAGATGTAGTAACAAAATTTTATCTGCAAATCCTTTTGAGCTTTTGGAATTGATTCCATTGAAGTATTTACTATGAAACACTTTTTGTTAGCACTTGAGGCAGTTAATAGAGTTAGTTTATTGCATGCATTCTCCTATAAGGATAGCATTTATCCTTTTTTGCCTTATTCAGGAGGTAAGAATAATGCTAAGGCTAAGTTTTTATAGAGAGAATTGTAGAAATTCCCAATGAAACCTACATTGGTAGGGAAAAAAGAGAAAGCACTTCTCTGTCCTGTTCCTGCATTTTGGATTTAGATAGGTTAAAGTCTGGAAGGGGTAAGTTAACCTTTTGTTTTGTCTTGTTACAAAACCTAGAATAGCCTCGTCAAAGAACACACTGTTCTTCCCTCTGCTACATTTGATCACGATAGCACGAGAAACTAGTTCCAAACTTTTGCCTTTACTAAAGATAAACATTCATAATGCAAGAGCGATTGTTCATTTTTATAAGAAATTTTCCACTTGAAGATAATTAATGTGGTGCAGAAGTGTAATTCAGTTTTTACCATTCACTACCTCAAGTATGCAGAAACAACGTACAAAAAAAGTAAAGCCCTTAGTCTGCTGCTAGTAGTAGGTAAAGTCTTTTTCTGAACCAAAGGAAAAGCAATCTTTTACGCTCTTTGTTTTAAGTCCCAGGCTTTGATTTTATAGGGAGCATAATGGTACATAAACTGTTTAGGAAGGACCTTTATATCATACAGCTGACCCCACGAATACGTAAAATCCATGAATACTTGACACTGGCCGCCCCTCTTAAAATGCTTTAACTGCCTATTTTAACAGTTCACACATCAAAGACCCCCTCTAAAAACATTTATAACTGCCTATTTTAATAGTTCAAACACCAAATATACCTTAAACTATCATCCTAAAACACTTTAATATTTTAGTATTATTTTCATATCATTACAATATCACAATATTTCAATAAGTATCATTTCTGAGCGGCATAACTATACAGTAATGAGGTGAGAAAACTGGTTTAGGGAGCTATAGCTACCAAGAGGGTTAACTATAATAAAGAGGTCCCTCCTATACATATGGAGGGGAGAAAACTGGTTTATTATCAGCCAAAGCTTGAAAACATGTTTCTTTCAATATAAATCTCTCTCTCTCTCTCTGAGCCATTATTTAATCTTATTACTCTTATTACAGGTACAATATTATCATTATTATTATTTACTGTATATTTCCATATATAAGACAACCTTAAAATCCTAAAATTTACCGCTAAACTCGAGGTCGTCTTATGCCACCATTCTAAAAATCAAACTTTGAATTCTAAGCCTCTGTCTTGGTGCGATAACCACCAACAAACATGAAAAGATTCACATTATGAAATAAACTAATAACAAAGGTAATAAAACCATTTTTACCTTATACAGTATATTACTGGCATAGCTTCATAATAAATAGCCTACTAGAGGAATAATTCCACATCAATGAAATCAACTTTTATCTATGCAAGGCCGGCTGACAAAATGTAAACATCGAGATATGGTTACTCTCACAGCAACCTCTTTCGGTAACCTTTCAGAAATTTTAATGGTAGTGTAATTAAGGTAGTAAAGGGATTTTGACAAAGGAAAAATCTATTTCTGAGGAAGGTCCCGTGTCACCCGGTGAAATTCCATTACAGCACGAATTTCTAGGTATAACCTTGCTAGATATACCAGAGAAAAAGAGCTTTCAGGAAAGCTGGGGTTACTACCCCAGTCGAGCGTCTTCTAGGAAGACGTCGGTATAAGGAGGGGTGAGTGAATACCACTACCACGGAAACCTACTCGAAAGATCTCTCCCTGTCAAAACCCCCGGAACAGCGCGGTGAGCCGTTACAGCCCCCACACCAAACACCCGCCAGGACGGCGACACCAGCGCCACCTACCTCATTCCATGCTAGCACTAACCCCAGACTTGGCATGTGCAAGAGGGGGGGGGAGAGTACTAGGTGATTCAGGGAGGGTCACCGGGTGACACGGGACCTTCCTCAGAAATAGATTTTTCCTTTGTCAAAATCCCTTTTCTGAGTCCAGTCCCGTGTCAGCCGGTGAAATCGTGATAGAGAATCATGCCAAGGCTGCAAGTACCAGGAAAAAGAAATGGGGGGTAATCTGAAGAAAAAGGCAAAAGTTTACCAAAATAATTTTAATTAAGCAATCTCTTTCATGAGCAAGAATACTAAGACTAAGGCATATTAAATCTAAGGCACATCAAAAAACTTAATACTATGAGACGTGAGGAGGTCCCGACACAACGGAGAAGAGGCCCCAAAATCTTAAAATTACTTAAAGCAAAGTGAAACATGAAAAGCGCACAAAATAACTGTAAATATAACCTTAATACTATACACATAAACTTATTCTAAACACGTAAGAGAAAAAATCAATGAGCATTAACATATACATATATCTGGGGTAATGCGTGGAGCCAAATAAAAACTGTCCAGTACCCCATAAGAAAAACAATCATGGCATATCAGATTACACTTTTTCCATTAACAGGTACAAGAAACATCAATATGAGGAGCCAGGCAGTGAGGTATAATCAACCAGGAGAATAAGCAGAAAAGTAAATGAGGCAGGCGGGCGGGGGGGAAAAGGAAAGGACAAGGATATGATTAATTAAGGTGGGGAGATGACACTTCCCACAGCTATGGTAGAAAATTTCAGGGCTTGAGCGATTTTTAAATAGTGGCGTTTAAACACTAGAGGTGATTTCCAACCCGTGTATTTAGAGAGTTCTGAGAAGTCCATATTATGAAAGTAATTAATGGAAGTAGCAACTGCTCGAATATCATGAACCTTGGGAACTGAATCTGGGTTGGCCTGTTTAATGAAATAAAGAATTTGTTGTCTTATAGCATTTAGTGAAAGAGTACCACCTTTCTCCCTGATAAAAAGAGGACCCGACTTACACTGTGGAGTTCTTAAAAGGTAAGATTTAAGTGTATAAACTGGACATAAAGACTGGTCTTGAGGAAGGGGCACCACCTTCCAAGGAGACCACCTGTCTTGTGGGTCTTCTTCTTAGCTAAAAATCTAGGGTCAGGGGAAAGGAGGACCTCTCCAGACGGGAGGAAGTTCACATAATTATCACCTCTAGTGAGAGCCGACAGCTCTGAGATTCTAGCACCTGAAGCCAAGCTAATCAAAAATAAAGTCTTCCTTAACAGATCCTGATAAGAGCAATGAAAGTTATCCATCTCTGATGCTAACTTGAGGACGCCATTGAGAAACCACGTAACAGACTGTGGGCGTGATACTGGTCTCAGATGAGCGCATGCTCTGGGGATAGATGAAAAGTAAGAATCTGTAAGGTCGATTTTAAAGCCGTAAAGAAATACTTTCTTTAATGCTGATTTGATTGTGGTAATAGTGGCCGGAGCAAGGCCTTTCTCAAACAATGATCTAAAGAAGGAAACTCCTAAATTAGCTGTCATGATTTTGGCTTCAGATGCTTTTAGGAAGGAGGCTAATTTTTGACTGCTGAGTCATACTGTCTAATAGTAGAATCTCTTTTATCTGATTCTAAAAACAGAGTGTTGACAGGGTCAATGTTCGCTCCTTTTTGGGCTGCGAATTTTATAAAGTCCATAAAACTAGGGCATTCTGAATTCTTGAGGAAGCTGACACAGTCTTGGTTTGTACTGTCTGAGTCAGAATGGGCTTGGGAATCGAAGACTCCGTAATCCCAGTTCCTGAAGAAGAGGGAACCAATTGCTCTTCGGCCAATAGGGGGCTACTAGGGCTAATTGACCTTTGAATGTCCTGAGTTTGTGTAAAACTTTCAGCAGTAAATTTATTGGAGGGAAAAGATAAATCTTCTCCCAATTGTTCCAATCTACTGTCATTGCGTCTATGGCATACGCCTGAGGGTCCAGGTTGGGGCCACATAACAGGGGAGCTTGAAGTTGCTCTCCGTTGCGAACAGATCCACTTGGGAGGCCCGGAACCCGGCGGCAAATCCATTTGAAAGATTCCACGTCCAGGGACCACTCCGTCTCCAACGGAGTAGTCCTGGACAGGGAATCCGCCACCACGCCCGCACCCCGCTAGGTGGGTGGCTGACAGGTGCCAGCTGTGCTTGTTCGCCAGGGAGAAGATAGCAACCATTACTTGGTTTACTCGGCCTGATTTGGAGCCGCCCCTGTTGATGCAATGAACTACCACTGCGCTGTCCAATACCAACCTGATATGAATCCGGTTGGGGGCGGATTTTCTTCAAAGTTAGAAAGACCGCCATAGCTTCCAGGGTATTTATATGGAACTGCTGAAACATTGTGGACCACGTTCCTTGTACTTTTGTTTTGGTGAATATCCCCCAGCCGCTTAGGGAAGCGTCTGTGTGAACAACTAGTGCCGGAGGGGGAAATTGAAGCGGAACTGTATTGGACAGGCCCTTGACCGAGGTCCAAGGACGCAATCTTGTCTTTAAGATTTGAGGAATGGAGAGACCTTGTCTCTGAGCTTGACATTGGCTCGACTCCGCCACACTCTGTTTATGTCTTTTAATTTCGCTTTTAATAGCAGGTCTGTCACTGAGGCAAACTGAAGAGATCCAAGGACCCTTTCTTGGGACCGACGGGATGCTGATGGATTTTGAGGAATCTCTTGGTGAGAGATGCTATCTCTTTCCTCTTGGGAGGCGGAAGGGACAGCGTGAGAGATGACAGATCCCACTGGAGACCCAACCACTGAAACCGGGACTCGAGTCAGGCGGGACTTCTCTCTGTTCAGTTGAAAACCTAGCGACTCCAGGAAATTGATGACTATGGACGTAGCTTTCTGACACTCCGGAACTGTTGGTGCCCAAATTATCCAATCGCCTAAATATGCTGCTAGGGATATCCCTTGAGACCGGAGTTGTTGTACTACCGTGTCCGCCAGCTTTGTGAATATCCTGGGCGCAATGTTCAGACCGAAGGGCATGACCCTGAAGGAGTAGGCTTGATTCCCGAGTCTGAAACCGAGGAACTGAGAGAAGTTCCGGCGCAACCGGGACGTGATAATAAGCGTCTGAAAGATCGATAGAGGTGGTGACGGCTCCACGCGAAGTAGAGTCCGTGCTTGAGCTACCGTAAGCATGCGAAAATTTGTCGCATTTTATGTAGAGATTTAGACGCGACAGATCCAGGATCACTCTTTGCTGATCGGAGTCTTTTTGGGAACAGTGAATAACCTGCCTTGAAACTTTAGGTGCCTTACTTTCTTTATTGCCCGTTTGTTGAGCAATTCTGTCACGTAATCCTTTAGGATTGATGTGGGTGGCTGGTAAAACCTGGTTAGAGGAGGAGGGTCTTTGATCCAGCTCCATCCTAGTCCTTTGGACACAATGCTGTGTGCCCAAGGGCTGAAGGTCCATTGGTCCCTGAACCAAAACAGGCGACCGCCTACCTGTGTTCTCTCAGTGGGAGGGAGCGGGTTTATTCCCCCTACCACGTCCAGGTCTTCCCCTTGGGGTGGTGTTGGGCTTCCCTCTATGGGGGGCTTTGCCTCTTCCTCCCCTTGCAACCCTATTAAGGCCGTGAAAGTAACCACGGCCTTCGTATGTGGGGTTGTACGCCGGTGAGGCCACATAGGAGGGTGCAGCTGGTTGGACCAGCACATACTGTTGGGGGTGAGCCTTGGAAGTAGAAGGCTGCTCTACTGCCGAGACCGGGGCGGCTTGGACTACCGCCTGATGGTAGGGCCTCTTATGCCTCCTGAAACGTTTACCTCCTCTCGATTGGGGGGCCGATTCTGGGGTCTTACGCTTATAGGCAGAAATGCCCCAGCGAGCGAAGACTCTGGTTGGCCGTGTAGCCTCAGCCATAACATTCGTGACCTCCTCTTCAGGGAAGAGGTTAGGTCCCCAGATCGAGCTTTTCACGAGCTTGTTAGGCTCGTGGCGGATAGTCGCATCGGCAAAGATGAACTTCCGACATTCCAGTCTGGCCATAATAAACTCAAATAAGTCAGACTGGAAGCCTGCCAGCAAGGATTTAGCCAATACCTGAAAGAAAGGTTCGTCCGAGCAGGAGACGGCAGTAGCTTCAGTAAGGCATACGGAGTTCAAGGATCGGGCTAACTTAACCCGAGCATCAAACTCCGCTTTCAAAGAGCTTCCGCAGCTTGGGAGCTGCTCACTAAACTGCGTGGAAGCGCAGAAGGGTCCAGCTTCCCGACCGTGAAAGTGGACGGGGCTTCCAGCCAGAACTCATTACTTCCTGGGAATACCAGGAAGTAGGGTCTGTCTCCCTTAGCTGTGGTAACGGATTACCATCAAAGCACGCCGGGCCGTAGCCAGAGCGACTTTGTCCAAGCAAGGGGTGGGAAGGTTGTCTCCCAGGGCAAACATAGTGAAGTTGCCCTTGAAAGGAGTCAACCAGTATTGTCTGCCTGCCACTCCGTCAGAGTGCGCAGAAGAGCCGACTGAGCTTGGTCCCTAGGGACGATGACAGTCTCCCTAGGAACCTTGTCTGACCGAATCCAAGCTTCCTCCGTAAGCCTCACGAAGCCTGGGTAAGGGGGCAGGAGATCGGGGGGGAAGAACTCCAATTCCTCCAACCGTCTCGTGCCAAGACCATCAAGTGTCAGTTTGCCATCATGTTGGATGGCCCGGAGTGCAAAACGCCAAGGGTTACCGACATCGAACGGCGGGAGGTCCGCAGTGTCGGGGATAACATACTGTGGTTCGGCTGGGGGTGGGTGAGCCATTCCCGCCAGTATGTTATCATGACTGGCCAACTTTTCAGAGATTTTGTTAAATCTCGAATCCAAGTCCTCCGTAAAACGCTTGTAAAGCTGATTAGCAAAGGCCTCTGCGTCGAAAGCAGGTTGGCGAGGAGGGCTTGATTTTGCAGCCCTCTTACTCGCGCCTTTGCTGGAGGAACCAGACTTGCTCCCGGAGGCTACAGGCCCTGAAGCCTTAGCCTTCGACGGGGGGAAGGGCGATGCCTTCTTGGAGGTCGAGGACTTGTAGCCCTTCGCCTTCCATGAAGTCTTCAACTTCAACTTGGGGATAGCAGACGGAGCTCTATCACCCAAGGAGGAAGACTTCACAAAACCTGCAAATGAAGAAATTGATGAAGCAGGGGAGTCAAATAAAGGGGGGCCCGCCCCAACAACCTCACTTACCTCACCACTTACCACCTGGTCCTGCTCTACGTTCATGGGTTCCAGATTGAGATCCATGGCGGCTACGTCCTCCGAGACCTCAGCGTAGAGGATATCCACTTGGGGTGGCTGGGTCTCATCCCGGATCTGCTGGATGATAGGGGTGGCAAGGTCTTCAGGCACTGCGGCCGCCACCCGTGCGCCGGGGTAGAGCAAGTCCCTCAACCTGGCGTCGAGGACGTAGGGCTTCCCCGACGGAACGTTCCTACCAAACCCAGCCACCCAGGCCCGGAGGGATTCCAAGGCAGACTTCTTGGAAGCTTCATCCGCCTGTAAGAAAAACCAACAATTAGCTAAGAACGAAAACCATTCCGGGACTCATAAACAATATACCACATATAATATGAGGAGCATAAAGCAGGAGTAATGTAAAGACTGTCACTTACCGACTCATCCTGGACAGTTGTGCAGAGAGCGAAGCAAACCTCACAACCATCAGGGTGCCAGACAACCAGGTCATCCAGTCGGACCGCACAACCAGCGTGGGTCCGGCAAACTACGTGACCGTAAGGTTGTTGGAGGGAGGCGGTGCACCCCGGCTCCTCACAGCGAACAGTCTGTAAGTAGAACAGTACATGAACCTCCCACTCTAAGCAAGCTAAAGCTGGCAAGGCCGGGAAACTCAACTGCAACCGGAATACTCCGGCGGAGAAGAACTCCCTAATCATAAACTGGGCCAATAAGCTCTAAATTACATAGAGTGGAAGGTAAGGTTTTCAGACCCGGAGTACTCCGGGAATGAAGGAAAGAGAGACCAGGAACCAACCATAAGGGCTGCCAGTAAAATAACGGCGGAGCCCCGGGTATAGGACCGGACTCACTTATATAACATATATAATGAATTAAGGAAAATATTCCTGTAGATAAACAGACTTATCTAAAAAAAAACAAAAACAAAAACAGTAATAAGTGATGGTAAGAACTCAAGAGACGGAAGGATCCGCTCCTCTCCAAATGAAAAACCTTCCGCCCTTACTTCCCCGCCGGAGAAACAAGACAGGTAAAATGCTCGTATGTTCATAACATAGGCTGAAGCAATATATTACCAGATCAGCGTAACCCGACGGGGAGACTAATGGATAGTGACTTCAACACGTTCGAGTAAACAAACCACCAACCCCAATACAGCGATGCTAGGGACGATATGGGAGGGAGCGAATCTCTCAACCAATAGGAGAAGTCCCTGAACTCGGAGAAAACGCCATCTAGCGTCACCCGCACGAGTAGAGCAAGGCTGGGGAGAGGAGGAGGGGGAAGGAGGAGGAGGAGTAGGCTACCAGGAAGGAACAGGAGACGGGGAGAAGCTCACCCGCTCAACTGCACCATACCTCCCAGACGATGAATCTTGGAAGGGTGGAATGCTGGAAGCAACACAACCCGAAGCCCGACTCTACCTAGGCGAAGCCTAATATGGACCTAACCTTAACATAGGCTAGGAAAAAAGGAGGGCAGAAGGGAGGAGGAAGCAACAGGGAGAGAAATTTTGTGCTGAGAACCAACCAGGATCGAGAATGGCGGGCAAGGGGGCGACTAGCCTAGAGGAAACACATCCAAAGAACTCGATTCCCCAAAATGGAGGAAGAGGACTAAGGGGCTCACTCTGCCCACCGAAAAACGATCCCGGAGGAAACAGCAACAAAACTCCTCAACCTGAACTCCTCACCCAGGGCAAGGGGATGGATGCAAACAGCCTACTCCACAAAATAACCATCACTATAAAAACTAAAATGTGCTCAACAGAGAGCGTAGCCTACCCCGGGAAGCGGTTAGATCTGAGGCTGCCGCCAGCACCCGAGGTAAACAAACAACAAATAAAATAATAATAAAAATAAAACTAAAAGAGAGCACCATCTTCAAGCAAAATTAATTAGCCTAGTAAGACCAAAAATAACAGGAACCCAACCTGGAGGGGGGGAACCTAGACGGGGCATCACTCTCACCAAGGCCCGTAGGCCAATGAAATTAATTCATAAGGGGGGGGGAGCCACCGCAAGGAACCACCAGGAAGGGAACCAAGGGGGCAAAATTTATCTATAACGACGAGGAGACAACTCCAACTGAAAAGAACAGAAGGAGTCGCCTCGCGGTCGACATGGCTGGCAGGGGACGCCGTGGCGACATAATAAGATCTCAATATTTATGAAAATACGAGACCTTAACAGCCAAAAATCAGAACAAAACCCCACAAGAAGATGGTACTTAACTTGGAAATGGTAAAGCTGCTCGACGCCATCTCAGAAAGCAGAAAAATCCAAAATAATGAAGACGAGCACACAAAAGAAACAGAGATTTCACGTGCTAGAAAATGGAATGAGGTAGGTGGCGCTGGTGTCGCCGTCCTGGCGGGTGTTTGGTGTGGGGGCTGTAACGGCTCACCGCGCTGTTCCGGGGGTTTTGACAGGGAGAGATCTTTCGAGTAGGTTTCCGTGGTAGTGGTATTCACTCACCCTCCTTATACCGACGTCTTCCTAGAAGACGCTCGACTGGGGGTAGTAACCCCAGCTTTCCTGAAAGCTCTTTTTCTCTGGTATATCTAGCAAGGTTATACCTAGAAATTCGTGCTGTAATGGAATTTCACCGGCTGACACGGGACTGGACTCAGAAATAACATTTTGGATAACATAATATTCATTTTTTATTAAAAATTCATTATCATTTTGGTGGTAACTGTTTAGAACAATTCAGTCATATGAATGATAATTACCATACTGTTGTCTGTGACTGGCAATGAAACTTAAATGTAATAAAACCATTTTTACCTTATATAATATTGGCATATCTTCATAATAAATAGCCTACTCAAGGAACAATTCCATATCAATGAAATCAACTTTTATCTATGTGAGCCCAGCTGACAAAATGTAAACATCGAGTTATGGTTGCGCTCACAGCAACCCTTACCTTTCGGTAACCTTTCCAGAATTTTAATGGTAGTGTAATTACGGTAGCAGTAAAATTTATGAAAACATAATATAAATTTTTCATTAAAAATTCATTATCATTTTGGTGGTAAATAACTGTTTAAAATAATTCAGTCATACGAATGATAATTATGTACAATAATTATTGTACATTACCATATTGTTAGGGGTTGTTTGTGATTGGTGATTAGTCACAAACAAAACAATGTTTCCCTTTAGGCGATGTGTGTAGGAAAAACATGATATAGAATCGGCTTTGTTATTTTGTTTATTTTGAATTTCTAAGGCCACAGTAAGTAAAACAGCATTTCTGATATCATAATCTTTACATAAGATGATGTTGCAAAAGCTAGCCTATACAACGATGGTTTTATAATTCAGCAGTTGTCTTATACAACTGATATAAATTCATGGAAATTTGCCATAATTTTTTACCTCGTCTTATCTAAAGGTCATCTTACACATGGAAATATATCGTAATTTTACTGTCATTTAATCTTATTAATCTTAATATTAATATTTTAAAATCAGTAAATCATTTTTTTTATCATAAAAAACGTATTTAATAAAAAAAGTGAAAATACAATAATTAGTGAATATTACTCTTTGAAAATGCGCGAATTGCAGAATTTTACGCAATTTATTGAAAAATACATTCCACAGAAAAATCCGTGAGTAACTGAAGCCGCAAATACTGAACCACGAATAATTGGCAGTCCACTGTAAGGTATTCATTTTTAGCCGACTGTTGTTTTTGGGACCCAGGCACTGGGGTACCTTCACACCACTTCTATTTCATTCTGGCTGAGTTCAAGTGGTTTTCTCCGTAAGGCTGCTCTTTGCTGCACACATATGAAAGCCTTGCTCCCTGAATGGAATCCACTTTCTGGCGACAGTAATATCCAGGAAAGATTACTGATCAGGTAAGAATGTTTTGGGTTTTGTGCAAGAAACCTTTAGCTGAACTGGCTTGGTGGACTTTGTCTAACTGCACTACCCACTATCATCTTCTAGATGTGGGAATCAGCTATCTTTAACTGTAGGTAAGATTCATCCCTATTAATATAAATTTTCATAAAATATATTACAGTAGACCTGTCTTAACCTCCTCAATACTTTGTGGGCTGTCAAGAATTCTAACAAGAGCTAAAAAATTCAAAACACCTGATGGAGAACAGGTGAAATAGACAGCCATCCGGATCAGCCAGGAAATAAACTTTTACTTTTAAAGCTGACATGCCTGTAGGCATCGAGATAAAGCTATCTTTAACAGCAGCAGTGTGTCCTCATAATAAATTTTATTATGAAAATTTGTATAATGTAACAGGATAAAATATCCATTTATGATAAAAAATGCAGCCATAACCTACCTGAGGATAAACTTTTTAAAACATCAATAACGAAAAAACAATATCAGGAAGTTATTATTTTTTACATGGGAAAATATGAAAATTTCATCAACAAACTAAAAACTGCAAAGTAAAAATCTCATTTCATTATGTGAAAAACTGTGTGACTTACTGGCATCCGCACTTGCTCAGTGGAGTTCCTCTCTCTCAAAGTGACTGTATGTGTCAAGTTGTTGACAGTATCAAAATCAACTGTAATACCAAAAGGTATCCCAATCTCATCTGTCCGAGCATAACGCCGACCAATAGACCCAGTAGAATCATCAACTCTCAGAGGCAGATTCAGTTCAGTTAACTTATCAGCTAAAGGATAAGAAATGCAATTAATTCATGTTTTCTTTTGCATAGATGGATAAAATGAAATAAAAAATCAAAACATACAGACCACTGACTTAGCCTTACACTAATTTCAAATCATAAGATCATATCCATGTTATAAAAAAAGAGAAATGAGTTTCCCCAGTTACTTTTTAACCACTAACAGCATGAATTTCAATTTGGAACAGATGTTGCCTAACAACATCTACCTACACAGTTTTTCCATTCCCATTTTGTATCCCACCTAACTGTCCAACTGCTGTACTTTCCTTTTGTCTTGCTCTAATTTTCACCCTTTAACAATAAATAATTTTGCTAATCTTATGAGACTAAAAAGGTAATTTAGCAGTCTGGTTAAATTACATATGTGAAACAAAAATGATCTACATACTGTACACCAATAGTCTACAATATAATCAAGAGATCTGGTTAAATTACATACAGTACTCTGTAACAAAAAAATAATCTAGAAAAGAGGCATCCATGCCCACTTCTAAGGGCTACTAGTAAGCATAAATGTCATCATTATAAGGTTTAATAACCAGACCACTGAGATATTTTATTTCTCTCTTATACTGTAAGGGTGGCCCACAGGATTTGTCTTCCTTAATAGCAAAATTCATATTTATCTATAAAGTTACAGTTTTTACCAAATTTTATAAATGAGACCATTGAAAGTGGAGACCCTGGCAAATTTCTTTAAAGGATTTGTTTCCAAACTTAATATATATTATCAGTCATATTTTGGACATTCACATAAAAATATTAAACTGTTGTGTTATTCAACTGTCAGCATATATAGGGATTGAACCATGTGGGCTATTCATCACACATCCAAGGGTAAAACAAGTGACCAATTCCAAAATGGGTCAGTATTTCATGTGTACTGCATGTTCTTCCTTTTGATATGAAGAATTCATATCAAAAGGGCTTTATCTGTGTTATTTTCTTTCAATCATATTCCAGGAACACAAGTCAATGGCTTATGAGAATGAAAAAATTAAACAAATGAAAAGTTTGAGTTTATATCAAACAAACCATTGCCTTACATTGGTGAAAATCTGCAGAAGTGGCAAAGCTACATAAACAATAGCTCAGTCATTTCATAAGGTACTGTATCTAAATCAGTCATGCTGTCAGTCCACTCATGGTTGTAGGATCGCTCATCATTCATGTCGTGGTTACGACCTGATATCTTAGGTGGTCTGAATCAGAAGCTAACAGCTGCCAACAAAAAGAATAGCCAACCTACTCTGAAATAAGGGCCATATAACCACCTAGAAAATTTAAAAGTGTGGACAATACCACTCTACAATGGATGATGAGGTGAATGGAAATAAGACTTGCAGAGTAGAGAAAAAAACTTACCAAGGTACACAAAAAAAGTAAACCCTTTTTTTCTCGTATGCAAAACGCAATGCAATAGGTTAAACAAAACAACTTTTTTTCATTTTCACCAAAACCTGTAAAATAACTTGACAGGTGGCATCGTGCTTTGAAGCACATAACATCTCTCTACATACCTCTTTCGCTTTACGTATGTGTTTGTGTTTGTTATAGCAGTATCATGTGTTGCCTTTTTTTTATGGCTTTGCTTCATTTACTCTATATTATATACTTCATTACATGTTTAGCTGACTGTATGATATATACAGTATTAAACTTTAAGTATGATATGTGTATATATATAAATACAGTATATGTATATATATATATATATATATATATATATATATATATATATATATATATATATATATATATATATATATATATATATATATATATATATATATATATATATATATATATATATATATATATGTGTGTGTGTGTGTGTGTGTGTGTATATATAAATAGTGTATATATATATATATATATATATATATATATATATATATATATATATATATATATATATATATATATATATATATATATATATATATATATATATATATATATATATATATATATATATATATATATATATATATATATATATATATATATATATATATATATATATATATATATATATATATATATATATATATATATATATATATATATATATATATATATATATATATATATATATATATATATATATATATATATATATATATATATGTAATTCTAATAGCCACAATGCCCTCTTAACTTCTCGGTTCAGCACTTTTGGGATATGCTTGTAACTGATGGATCCAAACTAAAGAAATTGAAGAGACTGTGGTGGCGGTTGTGGAAATGAAACCCTAGTTACTGATATCACAAGGAGGTCGCGTTGCCGACCTGACCATTTCAAGGATAAAAGTCTATTACCTCTCATACATACATATACCTGTCGTTTTCAGATATATTAATTAGAGCTGGAACAGACCCATCCTCACCATCTTAGCCAAGTGGGCAATAAAATACAATTGCCCACTTGGCAACGATGGTGACGATGGGTGTATTCCAGCTCTAATAAATATATCTGAAAACGACAGGTATATGTATGTACGAGAGGTAATAAGACTTTTATCCTTCTCATGGTCAGGTCAGCAACGCGACCTCCTTGTGATATCGGTAACGACTGTTCGTTTCCCACAATTTGCCATCACAGTCTCTTCAATTTCTTCCGTTTGGATCTTTCGGCTTTGTAGTTACAAGCATATCCAAAAAAGCGCAAAGAATTCGAGAAGTTAAGAGGGCATTGTGGCTATTAAAATTACATATGTGTCTGGTAAAAGTGACCAGTAGATTCTACATATATATATATGTGTGTACATATATACACTGTATTTATATATAAACATACACATATCATACTTAAAGTGTAATACTGTATATATCATAGTCAACTATATATATATATATATATATATATATATATATATATATATATATATATATATATATATATATATATATATATATATATATATATATATTTAGTGTATTATATATATACATATATATATTCATATAAATATATATATACATATACATGTATATATGTATATATATATGTACATGTATATACATATATTTATATATATATATGCATACATGTATATATATTTATATATATATATATATATACATATATATATATATATATATATATATATATATATATATATATATATATATATATATATATATATATATATATATAATACAGTATATATATATAATATATATGTAGCCTATATATATATATATATATGTATATATTTATTATCAACTAAAAAATTCCCCTTCGGTAACATATATGAAAATATATTATTTCCGAGGTAGAGCGAATTGGATATTAAAGGACGTTTGTAGCTTAATGCTTGTATATGAATCACAGTGATGTGGTAAAAAGTCATAATATGGCTGCGTGCGACAAACGCACTACATGGTCAGCATGGCAGAGGTGGGCTGATATCGACTCTAAATACAAATACCTGAGTTCGACAGGGATTTGTATGTGGGAGCCGGTATCAACTTATACCTCACTTGTTGGCTGTGTGGGTAAAGGCATCACTGTAGTCCTGAGTTCTTGTCTTTCGTTGGTTCGAGCTCACGGGACGATGAACTTATTATCAACTAAAAATTCCCCTTCGGGAACATATATGAAAATATATTATTTCGAGGTAGAGCATTTGAAATGCGATATTAAAGGACATTTGTAGCTTAATGCTTGTATATGAATCACGGTGATGTGATAAAAGTCATATATATATGTCATATGTATATGTATATATATGTATAAATATATATATATATATGTATATATGTGTATATATATATATATATATATATATATATATATATATATATATATATATATATATATGTGTGTGTGTGTGTGTGTTAAGGAGGTCTTCTCCTCTTTCTGTTTTGCATAATTTTTAGTGTCACTTCTTACCTTGGTTTCTTCTAGGTATGTCCCTCTAGCATCGCTTCACTGATGATGTGCTATCTTCTTCTTATCAATTATTTCTGGGCTCGACCTGTGTCACCCAGTGAAATGGTTCCAATAGCACACATTTCTAGGTATAACTATTGCTAAATATACCAGAGAAAAAGCTATCCATAATGCCGGGTTACTACCCCGGATCGAAAGCACCATAATGGTGTCGGTATGCACTAGGGGTGAGTGGAAGCCACTATCACAGGTCTTCATCCTATAGATCTCTCTATTCTCAAAGTCCCAAATTTGGGTGTGCCGTACCAAGGATTGCCTCCCGCTCACCCACCAAGCGTCCCCACGTGCCCGCCATCTTCATTCCAATCTTAGCACAGCTACGAGAACACGTGAAATTTTGTTTTGTGATTGTGTTCCGTTTTTTGGCAGATCATCATGTCCTCCACCGAGAGTTTCCCACCACCTAAGTTGAGTACTATTTCTGATTGGTTTGTTTAACGCAAGAGGCATCGTATTTATGAATTGTACGTTAATATTGTTTACCAGTGTAAACAGTTCTGTTTCGCAGCCGAGCGTGGTCTGTATGTGTGCCTCTTTCCCGTTTTCGACCTTCAATCTCAACTTTTCTATTCAAAGAACGAATTCTCCTAGTTTTTATCTATACTCCATTCAGTTTGGAGCTTAATTGGGGAATTTACCAGGTCGCTGGTAGGAGATGAGGAACCGGGTATCACGACAGAACTAGGCTCACCCTTTTCTGATAATAGAATTTGAGTCTTTTTATCGGTCTCCTTCCTCCACCAGCGAGCTGGTTCCTTCTCGATGGTGTAAATTATTGGATCATGATGATAGCTGATATGTACAAGGATGGATAACATGTCCATTCCTGGATTAATTTATGCATGTGATTCGGCGTCAGGGGAGGCCATTTTGGGTACCTAACGTTACCAATATAACCCATGTTTCCTGGACCTTCTCTGCCGCCGAGTCAATTACGTATTCATATGTGTATTTATATAGGTTTAATCCTAGGCTAGCTCACATCACGAGTGGCTGACTCTTATATTTTGGTTGTTCATATGCTAGGTAGTTTTATTTCTAATATAAGGTAGTTGACTAGCCTAGCCTACCGAGGCTAGGCATGACAGCGCTCTTACACGATGTTCAGGCTACCTAGCTCTCCCGACCAGGCCGTCTTACGGGTTTGGGGGAGGAGGGTTAGGCTAGTGAGGGAGTTCCTCCGTTCACACTTAGCCCACCTGACCAGGCCGTTAGGTTTTTGGAAGGTGAGGTTAGGTTAGTGAGCGAGTTCCTCATTCACATTTAACCCACCTGGCCAGGCCGTTAGGTTTTGGAAGGTAAGGTTAGATTAGTGAGAGGGCTCCTCACTTCATATTTTGCCACCTGACCAAGCTAT
The DNA here is from genome assembly GCF_040412425.1 of Macrobrachium rosenbergii. Classification (NCBI taxonomy): domain Eukaryota; kingdom Metazoa; phylum Arthropoda; class Malacostraca; order Decapoda; family Palaemonidae; genus Macrobrachium; species Macrobrachium rosenbergii. The sequence continues at coordinate 61,910,433 of NC_089763.1, read as the reverse complement.
CTCGGTTTTGGGGAGTGTGGCTGAGTTAGGACGAAGGTCCTTCTCTCCCCACACCAGTGGCATTAATCCTGGCCTTCCTGACCAGGCCAAGAAGCTTTGGTTTTTGGAGGGTAGGCTAGGATCAGTTAACTCCGTATTTTCGTGTATGTAGCCTAGTCCGCGCTTTTTTACCTTAACGATTAGAATTTGGCGATGTTGCCTGAGCGTTGTCCTCGTAAGAGGAAAGCCGTTCGCTTGCGTTCGGCGCCCCCATAAGGAGGTTATAGTCGGCGTCCGGAGGGTGCTACCCACCTGACCGGTCGCTATTCGCCGGGTTTCCACCACTCTCTACCTTTCCCCTACGGGCGGTGTTTCGTTAGCTCGCTTCTAATTGCTTTTAGTAGTTAGTAGCTGGAGCGTCGAACATTGTCCCATGGATGCATAATAACGGTTACGATATCTTAGAATTCACTTCTCCGCCGGGCTAGTCTGATTTTTCGTTGTTTTTTGTCCAGTTAACCACTCCGGTGGATATGGGTCACGGTTGTTGGCGGTTTCCATTATATGGTTTCCTCCCTGGGCGTTTGAGAAGGGGCTATATACGACCCCCTACTCCGCCCCTATTATGCCGTTCCCATGAGACACAACGAGATTTCAGTGACTATTCATGGCAGAGTGTCATAGAGTACCTGTTTATAACACATATATATAATAAGTTAACCATTCGGTAGTTTAAGCTATGTTTTAGATTCTTGCTGCCGGACTCAGTTCTGGCGGGTTTTGCCTTGTTGATTCACATGTATCATCACCCGTAATCTATGTTAAGGTAATCTGTGGCGGCCGGACTTAGTCCGGCGAGTCTTGCCTTAATGATACTCATGTACCATCATTTCACTTACAGATGGTGCGTTGTCAGGAGCCAGGGTGCTCGGCCGTTCTCCAGCAACCGTGCGGACACGAGGTGTGCCGCCGCACTCCAGCTGTGCAGTGCATGTTGGGGACCTGACCGTTTGGCACCGGACGGCTGTGAAATTTGCTACGCTCTTTACGAGCTGGTGTCCGATGAGTCGGTAAGTGATGGGAGACTGCTAACCTTTAGTCCCCTTTTTTGATATTGATGGCTCATATGGATATATACGAAAATTGGGAGAATATTTTCAGTAAGTCCTACCTTCTCTTCCAGTCCAACCCAGCAATCCGTGCCTCTTCGCTGTCGACCCTGAAGACCTGGGTCGCCGGATTTGGGAGGAACGTTGCGTCTGGCAACCCCTACGTGCTCTCGGAGGAGATCTGTAATCTCCTCTATCCTGGTGCCCGGATCTCCGCCGCATTACCGAGGGAGTTGGCCGCCCCACTCATTGAAAAGATCAGGCAAGAGACGCAACCCTCCCAAGACGACAACCTGTGCGGAGAGGTGGCGGAAGAGGTGGCGGCTATTAACATCCACCTGGAGCCCATGAGCGTGGATGACCCACAGGGAGAAGGTAGGGCGGTAAGTGAGGCAGGTGAGGTTAGTTTAGATAGGACCTTATTTAGTTCACCTTCTTCTTCTTCGTCTTCCTTCCAGGGATTTCAGAAGTCAGCTAACCTTGGGGACAGATCTCGGTCTGTTATGCCCAAGGTGAAATCCCTGAAAAAGAAGGACTTACCAAAGTCCTCTAGACCTCAAAGGTCTAATCCGCCAGCTTCCTCTAGGTCGTCACTGGCTCCCAAACCGGTGACGTCCTCAAATAAGGCTACTCCCTCTTCTAAGGGGTCGAGGTCCAGAGATCCAAAGGCTAAGCCCCCACAGCCTAGCTTTGACTCTGAGGCCTTTGTCGAACTGCTGATGCAGAAAATCGACTCGAAGGTAGAAGCTAGGCTACATGATCTTTCAACTCACATTGTCACAAGCTTGCAGACCTCCAGAGAGTCAGTGCTGTCATTGGCACAAAAGGTGCAGGCCCAGGAAAGCTTGCTCTCCGGATTCATCCGATCCAGAGCAGCACAACAATCACATGTTGTCCCGGATGCCTCCAAACTGGCCCCCCTTTGATAAGGGAAACCCGTGGCGGCTGGCCCTGCAAGCTCCCCTGCATAATGGCACACTGACTATTGAGGGTTTGGGCACTCGTCATCTGGAAGAACTGGAGTTCTTTCCAGCCGACCTAGTGCCCCCCTATCCAGGCTTTGCCAGGTTAACGGAAGAAGCCTGGATTAGGTCTGACAAGGTCCCTAAAGAAACAGTCATCTTTCCCAGGGACCAAGCTCAATCCACCCTAATGCGCGCTCTCACTGAATGGGAGTGTGAGAACATGAAGCTTACTCCCCTTAAGGGAAGTTTTACGATGTTCTCTGTAGGTGACGCCATCTCTACCCCCTGCATTACTAAGATTGCAGAGCTGACCCTCCAGGCTGGGATAGATGGCAAGCCCATGCCTCAACTCCGGGAGACAGATTCTACTTCCCTTCTCTTCCCCGGAGATTCGGAGTGTTGGTTAGGAGCTCCGGCAACTTTTACGGTGGGGAAACTCGATCCCGAGTGTGCCTCCTCCCTGTCAAAATATAACTTAAATACGTCTCGTTGTGAAATTAATTTAGCTATTTTTTTCGTTAATATGTGACGTTCGCGGGAATCACAGCTGGCTGTTTTGGGGGCATGTTTGTTTTGTATGAGAAAAAAAATCAAGATTCCGTTCTCTTGATTTCATCATAATACGAGCTTTGCGTATTTATCTTTTATCGGCGTGAAAACAGTAGTAATTTGTATTCTTTCATGCCCAGTAGTTTTGATTAAAATACATTCTCTCCAATTTTATTTACGGTCAAGTTTCATCCATGTTGCCGATGCACGATAATTTATAGTCATTAGCAGCTTGAACATTGTTTTCTCAGCTTCAGCTACATCTTGCAGCTTAAAGTTACTGTATCAGTATATTTCCTTGCCGATCTTTTCTCCAAAGTGATTAAGGGTATAGTGTAAAAAATATATCAGTCCTATTGTACAGTACTTAACGTCATTTGTAACATAACTACAGTAATTGTTTAACCGTACGATTGTTGAAATACAAGCATAACAGTTGTTATCCAGGACGATTATTAGCAAAACAACAGTTTCCCGTTTGGTTGTTTATGGCTGTACGCATTTACGCAGGAGTATAACGTTACTAACAATACTTTTATCATTCCCTTTTACCTTTTTAACTAGCAGATGGAATAAAGAGCAGATGGAATAAAGAGAAAGCCCTTTGTTGGCTGAGTCGGTTGAGCTTCAGACTGTCACTCGATGGGCCGGAGTTCAATTCCCCGGCCGGCTGATGAAGAATTAGAGGAATTTATTTCTGGTGATAGAAATTCATTTCTCACTATAATGTGGTTCAGATTCCACAATAAGCTGTAGGTCCCGTTGCTAAGTAACCAACTGGTTCTTAGCCACATAAAATAAGTCTAATCCTTCGGGCCAGCCCTAGGAGAGCTGTTAATCAGCTCAGTGGTCTGGTAAAACTAAGGTATACTTAATTTGGAATAAAGAGATGGAGGAAAAGAAGTTGGTCTCTCTCGCTGCCTGCGCGAAATCTAAAAATATTTCCTATAAATATTTTCGTATCAGTATTAATTGCTAACCCCATTGTAAACTCGAAATATCGTAAGTTGAATTATCGTAACTCGAGCACTACCTGTATTTGATAACTGTCGTTTCTTTATTAACCAACTTGTACTGATTTATGGGATATTTTAATTCTAGGATGAGGGGCATAGCTACTGTGTTTCGTGTATTCTAGCCTAATAAATGGCTAATGCGGCAAAATGGCTAATCCGGCACCCTCTAGGTCCCAATGATGCCGGATTAGTGATGGCCAACCTGTACCAGGTTACGCATTTATGCAAGAGTATAACGTTACTAACAATAACTTTTATCATTCTCTTTTACTTTTTTAACTTGAAGATGGGATAAAGAGATGGAGGAAAAGTTGTCTATTGTAATTTGGTCTCTCTCACTGCCTGATTATGCTGCTGCCTGTGCCCGTGCGAAATTTAAAAATATTTTATAAAAATAATATTGTCTATCGGTATTAACTGCTTACCCCATTGCAAAATCGAATTATCAGAAGGTGAATTCTTGTAACTCAAGCATTACCTGAGTATTTTAATAGTTTTATCACAAAAAGTGCATTTAGTCATGAAAATGAGATGAAAATACAATTAGTGAATATTTCTCAGTCAAAAATACCACAAATGGGCGAATAATGGGTGGATACGTTCCACAGAGAAATCTGTGAATACGTGAGTCCGTGAATCATGAGATCGCGAATACGGGGGGTTTACAGTAATGAGGCTAGAGGGCTGCTATTGGTATGTTTGATGATTGGAGGGTGGGTGATCAACATACCAATTTGCAGCCCTCTAGCCTCAGTAGTTGAGGGTGGACAATAAAAGTGTGGACAGACAGACAAAGCCATCTCAATACTGTACTAGTTTTCTTTTACAGAAAACTAAAAATACCATCACTACATAGGGAAATGCAATTTTCACATTCATGTTTTATATCTTATGGTTCAGTATATACCAATATTTTTTTATAGTTATATACATGCAGTTCCCAGTTATCGGTGGGGGTTCCATTCCTGACGGCATGACGATAAACAAAAATCACTGAATATTGGCACCGATAAGCAGGGATCGGCACCTCTGTTAGGTGGGTATTGGTGCTGATCTTTGGTTATCGGCGCCAATAAGCTAATATCAGTGCATACCAGCGCCTAAAATCCAGTTATTGTCATCGCTAGACAAGCTCCACAAAAACGGATCACCAGTAACCGAGGCCACCAATCGGGGACTGCCTATTTATACATTCTTGAATAAATATGTCATCTGAATTCAAGAGCAGCCCTGAAAGAAACAGTTATACTTTCTTTCCTAATATGTCTAAGCACTATTTTCTTTCCTTGTATGTCTAAGAACATTAATCAATTATTACATAAAGAACTGAATGTGCCCTTTCATTTTTAAGTGTCACAAATCCCTCTTAAAACTACTGATATTTAACTTCTCAATATAAAATCTTGTTTCAGATCTGATGAAAAAATTTCAAAGTGCTCCACTTCACAGACTGTTTTTAAGTTTTTATTTCAAATGTAATTTGAAATATGCAGGATCTAATAAATTTATATAATCTCAACATCCAGGAATGTGAAAATACAAGATATAATGATTTTAGAATCTATACTGATTAGATTGAAGACACCATCATTACACCTTGATGACATTTCAAACCCACTATACATATATACTGTATAATGCAAATACCTATTTGTAAACTTTTAAATAATTTTAAAGTTTTTTACTTAACTTACATTTCACCTTATGTTCCTTCCATGCTTTAATGCTCAATTGCAGGCACAACAACTATAATTATAATTAGCTTGCTTTTTTCCATTTACTTAATGTTTTACTCACCTAATTGTGTAACAAACGATACGAATTCTGTTTTGTTAGAAAGTGGCAATACTGAAACTTTGATAGGTGCCACAACTGCTGGTAAGGCAAAATAAGTTCGCTTCTCATCATCCTCCCGTATTCTGCAATAACAATTAAAAGCTTTGAAGATTTATCTTTCCAACACATTCTTCTAACATCAAAATCAGTTTTGAAATGTATAAAAAATATCATGTACAAGGTAAATGAGATGTATGCATCACAAAGCACTCATCCATCGTAAGTAAAAGCCCATCCTTTATGGAGAAATTTTGACTTGTATTTTGAAAGATTTCTATATAGTAAACCTTCAATTATCCAAATTATTAGAGCCAAGGGTCCATCGGATATGGGCAAAATCCGAATAATGGCAAGTAAAAAATTCTAGGGATGTTCAAGGGTAACTCTGTATCCTTCCTCACCTAACCTTGTATGCTTATCAATAACATCCATCACACTTTAAACTGAAAACTTTATGCTTAAGGCCATTAGCTACCTTTTCCTCCAATATTCATAAAAAAATATACTGCAAAAATACACTTTGAAAAAATGCAACCCCTTCTTTTTCTCCCTTAGTAAATGGCATAGTTCAGTAGGCAGGTAGCCTACCTGCATTTACCCACAGCCTACCATGGTTTTAAGACCATTAATGTATTTTTGTACAGCCTTATCAGTTGTTACCATATTGTATTACCATACACAAGATAAAAATGTGTAGGCTATGTGTGAACTATAGACCTAGGGTAGCCAAGCTGTTACACTGATTATTCATTTGCAAAAGTCAAATAAGCTCTATTACAGCTATATTTAAGATAAAGGTAATGGTAATGAAAGTATTATTTTATTTTACTTACAAAATCTATTTCTACTGCATGGTTATATTGATATATCATTGTAATACATAAAAAAAATTATTGTCTGCCATTTATAATTTTTATATTCTCAGAATCAGCTGATTGGGCCTACTACCAAAAGAATTAGGAAAATTTTTAACCTTAAACGAAGCAAATGTATTAATGGAATTTTTATTTTTGTTTTTGTACATAAATTTACAATGGGCATACAAAGGTAAACTAGCAACTTTATATGTTAAAAGTAAAATCCCTCAAAATCACAAAACAGCTGTTTCTTGATCCATTTGTTTACCAATGTAAACAAACTGTGTTATGTACATTTCAACCACTATGTATAATTCCTCTTGATGATGTCTTAGAAATCGAGACAAAACCAACCAGGACATATATTGACAACTCTCCCCATAGTCCAGGAGCATATATTGCTTTAAGGATTCCATGCTTTCAGAGCAAAAAATTGTCACATGACGCTGCTTGCATGAAAATGCTTAACACACTGATTCTCAAACTGGGTGCCGAGTGCCTATGGGTGCCGCAAGATTGTCGTGAATTTTGTCTTGGCTTGATCATCTCAATGAACTTTTGTAAAAAAAATAAATAAATAAAATATTATATATATATAAGTCTTCATATAATTACCATCATTGTGTCTACTTATATATATATATATATATATATATATATATATATATATATATATATATATATATATATATATATATATATATATATATATATATATTTATATATATATATATATATTATAGTCAACATGTGTAATCAGTCATTACGTGATGACTGAAATTTCAGTCATTACGCAGTAATGACTGATTATATATATTGACTATATATATATATATATATATATATATATATATATATATATATATATATATATATATATATATATATATATATATATATATATATATATATATATATATATATATATATATATATATATAAATATATATATATATATATATATATATATATATATATATATATATATATATATATATATATATATATATATATATATATATATATATATATATATATATATACATATATATATATATATATATATATATATATATATATATATATATATATATATATATATATATATATATATATATATATATATATATATATATATATATATATATATATATATATATATATATATATTACACACATATATATATATATATATATATATATATATATATATATATATATATATATATATATATATATATACATACATATATATATATATATATATATATATATATATATATATATATATATATATATATATATATATATATATATATATCTATCTATCTATCTATATCTATATCTATATATATTATATATATTATATCTATATATCTATATATATCCATCTATATATATTAATTCATGCAATTTGGTGGGATGGTGAAGAAGGGGTGCCGCATGATTACATTAGTTAGGGTGCCATCACTAAAAAAAGATTGAGAACCACTGGCTTAACAAATGGAGACTCCAAGGTGCATCAGGGCACTCATGGTGGAATGCATTCAATGAAAACCACACTGGGCAGGTGACAAGAGGCCTTTCTTCCCTAGGAACCACTCAGATTGTGTGTTGACCATATTCTCCATTACCTTGCACAAACAAGATGTCAGAACTATGAGGCACTAGCTCAGAACCTTCATGTCTGGCTTGTTAACGGCTAAAATAATAGCTAGCTCATTTACTGTTAGGTGATTATGATCATGAAAAATTCTTTTACTAATGCTTACTATGAAGAACTTGGTATTTCTGAGAACTTAAATCTTGCATATGGGATGCCATCAGGGGTAGGGTTGTGTAACTGCAAGTTGTCATGCTGTTTCAAACTCTTCCAGTAAAGGGGAGGGTATAGACTACCACTTCAGTTAAAAACCAAGGGTCTTATGTTCATTTCTGAGTCCTGGGACACACTTGCAAAATGACTGGCTAAGGCATTACTTCCCTCTGACAAGCTGGTTGCTGACTCAAGCTGGTTGCTGACTCTTACTGGGGACTGGTCCTATGTAAATTTTTCGTCTACTTTTCTCTGTTTCCTCAACACTACAGGTGGTCGAGTTCTATAATTTATGGAGAAAACATGAGATAACCAAGACTGACTGTCTAGTTTTTTGAAAGCATGCAAAACTGAGCTCTACACTTTTTGTAAATGGTCTTATTTACTTGTGTTTTGTGTCTTTTTAATTTATTTATACCATTTTGTGGCTTGATGCAGACCCAGAGATGGAGAGACTACCATGGAACAGGATGTCACTGGAGTAGCACCTTAGATCATGGAATGAAGTTAGGTTTGGCTTCAGTGAAGCACTATTGAGTAAATGAATGACATCATCTATACTTTAAAATTCTCCTTCTTCTGCCACTACTTCACTAGCTTGTAAATTTCTGATGGTCTGCTTTCACAAAAGGCCATCTTGGTGACCTTTGCTCAGCCATGTTAGTATAATAGCTGAAAATATGTGCATGGTCACTGATATGACAGTCATCCATGCTAAAAGTCAACAACAAAGTTTGCCCTCGATTTTGAGATGTCAAGGCTTGATAATATGCCTGTCTGGACATGAAACTGTTGATTCTCCATAAGGCCCTATGTCTTCATTTCCAAAGATTGATGCCATTATATCAACCTTTACCCTCACAGTCCGGCCTAAATCTACATTAAACAAAACCCCATGACTAGGCAAACTTTAAGGTCTGCCAGTTTAAAAAAAATCAATGGAGAGAGGAAGACATGGAAATGCTCATGGTATGCAAAAAAATCTAAAAAAATTTCTGTACCTACCACAAGAAGCTGAAAGTGAATATTTCCAACCCTGCACTGGGCCTCTTTGCTGAGACACTTGTTAAAACATGTTAATTTTAACAAGTTATAAATGTTCTTTCTGATATTTATTGTACCTGATACTCTCAAAATTACATAAACAGCTCACATGATATCGTAAAAGATAAGTACAATACTAAAAACAGCAACATCCCCAAGTATCTTTATCAACAAATATAAATGAGATGCACTAGGACAAGGAGATGCATCATCTCCCATGAACTCTCACTTGTGGCTATTATTCCTCGTGTCACTGAGTGTTGCCATAAGAGTTATCTCATGGCCCATTCAAGTGACCTGAATGTTTTCCTGTAATATTTGTTAAAATATCATTGCACGAAATAGTAATTATCATACAACAAGTGCCTTACGATTGCCAATGCAACTAATGTAGGTCAATCAATGCATGCTATAAACAAAGGGTTAACAATAAATAATACAACATCTCACAGTAGATGCCTAATTTTCACATTCCCAATACTACAAGTGGTTGAGGAAGTTATATCAAATCAATCTTTTCCTCATCTGTTCCACTGTCATTACAGGGAAGACAAAAGGAGCATACAGTATACTATGCCTCCTACAGGGTTCAATTAGTACTGTCTTGCTTATAATGCTTATAACGTACTTGAGGGATATAATTAACATAAATTGGTTACAAGGTGTTCTATTACCAACATACTCGTACTCTCTAACACATGAGGTATTACCATCATTTCCAGTACACTAACAAGTAAAGAGACAATTAATTCAAAATAGGAAAAATTATTTCTTTTAGTTCTGGTATGACCCTTATCTAGAAGTCTGCTAGAGGAGTGCTGATTTTTTCCTTTATTATTTGGATGTTTACTTAATGATGCCTGGTTTTTCCAGATGACACCAAATGAGCTAGGTTTTTAGGGGTGCAACCAAGTAAGCCTCAATAGGAGGTTGCTCAGCAGCTTTCTATTGACAAAACTGTGGGAACGTCTACCAGTGCTGCTGAAGTAGTTATTTGAAAGATGGAAGATCACTCTCTTGAAGCAGAAGGACCCTATTGTTACATCACCTTGCTAAATTTTTAATTTACTTTGTTACTACAGTATTTTCTTTTCTATTTTGAGCTTTCCAAGATGGTAAATAAATGGATTCAATGCTTCAGGATCACTATTTTTAGTGCTATGATCTCTCTCTAAAAAGATCTCTCACTTTTTACCTGATGCAGCATGCTCTCTTCTACAGTTGACAAATCGGGGTTTCCACTAAAAATGCCAGAGCTTCCTGCCCACAATTAACACAAACTTCTTGTTCACCTTTAGCTTTCCATCAAAAAGATGTGCTTATACAGCAGTACATTTGGAAATTCAAGCACTGCCGAGGGGCAGGAATATTACAGTCCTACTTTAACTTTATACCAGGCTGCTGATACTGATGCTGGAAATGTCAACAAAGAACTGCTTATGGCTAAGGACATAAAACTCCACTTGTATTTTAGTGAATTCCTAACACTTCCACTACATCTTGGTCCCTTATCAATATCACCTTCAAGTGATTACAAGCAGTCCCCAGGGTTATGTCGGCTCCGAACTAATGCGTTCTAAACTTATGGCACTTTTTCAAATATATTCATAAAAAATTGGTTCCAGGTTATGGCTGATGTTCTGGGACTATGGCGCCATAAGTGCTGTAACTAGGATTCTGAGTGGCATTGCTGTCGGCATTATAACGAGATGAGAAAACTGGTTTAGGGAGCTATAGCCACCAGGATGGTTCACTATAAGGAGGTCCATCATTCGGAGGGTTCACTATGAGGAGGGGAGAAAACCAGTTTATTACCAGGGCAAAGCTTGAAAGCCTGTTTCTTTCCCAAGGCTTACATAAGTCTCTCTCTCTCTCATTTTTATCAATTTTTATTATGAAGTTCCAAGTTACAGCATTTTCCAACTTAAGGCATGCCACTGGAATGGAACCCTGCTGTAATCCGGGGACTGGCTGTACTTGTTCATCCTCTGTGGAAACTAAGTACCCTGCATCATTCTCTCCCCCCCTCTTCAACAAATTTAATTCTAAAAAAATTGTTCCAACACAGTTATATTTTGTTTGGGTACAAGCTTTGGTATCTTAACATTTTCAATACAAAATTTAAAAATTTGGTGTCAGTAAATATGACTCAGCTCTAAACCTTACCTAAATGTATGTTCTAAGAGTGAATAAAATATACGCCCAATGCCAAAAGAAGGTTCAATAACACTTGGAATAATTTCTTCAACATGTATCTTCTTCTGCTCCCTTTTAAATGCTGGCACCATTGACCTTGTTATTTTGAATCCATTTACTACACACTCCCTGGAAAAGCAAAAAAATAAGTTAGGCTTCATGTTAGAAAGGATGTAATTTAAGTAAACAAGTCAAATTGCGTATATCCCACATAAATCTATTCTATCGATAAGAAAACACTATCAACCTAAGCCGAGACTAAACTCTTTACTTTTAAAAAGGTGAATTAAAACACGAGTATAAGTACTAAGGCATAAGGAAAAAGAAAACTGGAGCAATGAATGTTAACACAAATGGAGAAAAACATGAATAGTTTATTGGTATGGATAACTGGAAGTAAATGACATAAATAATGGTAGCATGGTGAATGACTGAAGATTTAGAAGACAAAGAGTTTCTAGGAAGCAATTCTGAATTAGATTTTAATGAAATGTATAATTCCAAAGTGTATATATATAATATATGCAGTATATATATACACATATATGTGTATATATATAATATATATATTGTCACAAAGTGATCAAGTACCTGGCTATTACACAACTATTAAATCCAAAAATTACCTCACTTCAGCCAGATACCTGAAACCTCATAATAATAATATTACAACTGAACACTCTAAAGGTAACAGTGAACCCTTAAAACTTGTTTATCACTTGAAAAATCAATCTAAGTTTATCAAGTTATGAGTGAGGTAACAACTGTTAAGCAATAAGTATACTAGAGGGGAAAGGGCATCACTCCATCAAACAACCATAATTATTTCCCTGGTCTTAACTCACTTCAATAAACACAAAGGAGAACAAGGCATGTCTATCACTTACCTTGTGCATACACAAATAACCATATTCATTGGTGGTCAAAATGAAACACTGTGCTTTTAAAACTTTAAATACAAAAATTATTTCTAAAATTTATTATTACTCAAAAACAACATAAGATTGAATTCATTCTTAAACAAGACTAATTCACAAAACTTTAATTTATCAAGAAATTACATTAACTAAGCAAAATTCAAATTGTTAGGATTTACTCCAAATTTGAAAAAAAAATCTTAATAAATTAAATCAACACAAGTGCTAATTAAATCAATGTTAAAATCAATGTTAAATCACCAACACAAAATCTTGGGTAACACTGGGAAATTATAAACACACGAACACATAAAATAAATGTAAAGACAAGAACATGTAAAAATGCACAAAAAGTTTATCAACAATAATGTCAGTAAGACAAAATCTGTTTAAAGATTACATCCACCTTTTTAAAAGTTTAATTCACCTTTTTAGAAAATTATAATAAACTTTTTACCAAAATCATATCCAACTTTTTACCATGGTAAAAAATAAGTATATGCCACTTTACCTTATACCAATCTCTGCACACCATTACACAACTCCTTTTTCCTCACAAAAACACTTTTGTTAGGCCTGTTACAGTAATCTCTCTCTTATGTTAGATTCTACCAAGAGAGCATCAAAGATTATTAACAGTAAACAAAACTTATATGCTTGGGAGAGTGACCATAATTTTACACACTTCTATATGGAGAGAGAGAGAGAGAGAGAGAGAGAGAGAGCACCCTTTGACTACCAAATCTCTATCTGAACTGAACTTTATTTTACCAATATCTTCCATGAGGTTAAACCTGGGTTACCAGCTAGGTAATTGTAGAATGTGGTCACCCTAGAAGAAACAGGAATAAACTGAGTTTCTTTTTCTACAATAGAATAAACAGAATTTCTTTCTTTATAGAATAAACAATTTATTCTCTGGCTCAGAAAGCGACATAGGCCTGCCCTTATCTGAATGACTGAACTGGCCACTGCTATCAAACCTGTCACCCCTTCTCACTGTTAACTGATAACATAAGTGGCCTCTATGATCTTTCTCGCATACCCATTTCCTGTCCACCTGAATAAACACACAAGCAGCCAACTTTTGTAGAATCTGACTCTCCCATAAACACTATTACAGTTATTTCAGTCCATATGTGATGATCACAAAAGAAAACATATACAAGCATAGTACAAAAACGTACATACTACAAAAGCACCTTGTTATACTTCACAATACATGAGAACTCTGAAAGCAAACACATAAAAAAACACAGAAAACGTACATATTACTTTCATATAATATATATATCATAAGATATATATATATATATATATATATATATATATATATATATATATACAGTGGAACCCTCGTTTTTCGCGGGGATCGTCCCCCCCCATGAATAGGTCAAATCAGCGATTGCTACAACGCCCCTCTAAAAATGCTTATACCTGTCTACCATGAAGGGTCAAACACCAAAGTATGCCTAAAAATACCAGCCTACATCAAATATACATTAAACTATTACCTTATTACTGTATTAAGCTTTGAAATGATACTATTAATATAATTTCCAAGCCATCTTAAACATTTTATCATTACATTTATATCTTTTCACGTGCTGTATGGCTTACAGCTGTAGGTGAAACTAATCCAGTCCCCCCCGTATTCAGCCACACATTTTCTTTCATACAGTTATAAGCCATTCCGTTTTCTTTTCAGGGGAACCACTGGTATTTACGTATACAGTATGAAATTCACAAAAAGAGAAAAAAATTTAAAAACGTATGCACATTTTAAAAATTTAATACTACGTATATTTGTACCTGTCTACCATGAAAGGTCAACACCAAAGTACTGTACAGTATGCCTAAAAATACCAGCCTACATCAAATATACATTAAACTGTACCTTATTACTGTATTAATCTTTGAAATGATACTAATTAATATAATTTCCAAGTCATCTTAAACATTTTATCGCTAAAGTTATATGTACATACTGTATGGCTTACAGCTGTAGGTTAAAATAATCCAGTCCCCCCTACGTATTCAGTCACACATTTTCTTTCATACAGTTATAAGCTGTCCTGTTTTCTTTTAGGGGGAACATTGGTATTTACGTGGTAGTAATTCACAAAAAGACAAAAATTCTTTAAAAATTTATGCACATTTTTAAAAATTTCATACTTCTGTACTTATATATTAAGATTACTACATACGTAAATCACACGGGTACTCACCAGCGATGAATGTTGATTAAAGATGATGATGATGAATTAGCTGTGCAGTGCGATGAATAATGATGAAGATATGACTGCACAGCAAAGCAGAGTTGTTACAACTCATCTGAGGGTGCCTCTTCACCTTCAGGAGGCACTTCTTCAGTTGATTTGGGAGGCACGACTTCAGGCGGTTGGGGAGGCATTTCTTCAGGCGATTGAGAGGCACTACTTCAGGCGACTGGGGAGGCACTTCTTCGGGTGATTTGGGAGGCTTTGGAGGGGCCTTCTTCGTCTGTTTGATGAACATGGTGATAGGCAGCTGCTGTCGCTGCTTTTTCATGGTGGTGAGGTTTGATTATAGGGCTCCCATGCTGAATCAAGCATGTTTGAAAACTTTAAGGAGCGTTCCATAAAAGGATCCCATGTTGAAACATACTCCTGCAGATCCTGAATCATTCTCTTCATGTCGGACAGACGTTCCAAAGTCAGGCTGCTCTCCTATTCCTCCTGCTCCTCCCCTGAACCTGGCGTATCTTCTTCCTCACTGGCAGACTTCGTCAGCTCCTCCAAATCCTGGTCCGTCAGGGGGTCAGAGTGAGCATCAATAAGGGTGCCAATTTCATCCTCGGTGATGTCCTCGAAGCCTTCCCCACCTAGAATCCTCGCCAACTGGACAGCCTTATTAATGGCCGAATGCTGAATTTCTTGAGGAGAGAAGCCCCTGTAATCATGAACACACTCCAGCCACAACTTGTTCCAGTATGCATTCAGGGTCTCCTTCTTCATGTCATTCAGTGATCGGCTGATGATGCTCAGAAATGTGGCAATCGTGAATTTACGCCAATATTCTTTTAGCGTAAATTCACTGTCACTGTCCAATGCAGTTATAAGGTGCTGGAGGGAGTTCCCGGTATAAAATGCCTTGAAGGCACGGATCACGCCCTGGTCCATAGGCTGGAGGAGAGAGGTGGTGTTGGGAGGGAGGAACTCAAACTGGACTCCCTTGTTAGAAAGATCGAGAGGGTGGCCACCAGCATTATCCATAATTAGCAACACCTTGAACTCCATGCCCAAGTTGTTCAGGTATTGCCTAACTTGAGGGACTTTAAGCTCTGATGGAACCAGTACTCTGTGAGGACTTTGGTGATCCAGGCCTTAGGGTTATGCATCCAGAACACAGGAAGCAATGCCTTGTTCTTATTCTTGAGGGCCCTGGGGTTTGCAGCCTTGTAAATGAGGCCTGGTTTAAGCATGAAACCGGCTGCATTCCCACACATGAGGAGGGTAACCCTATCCTTCTGGGCCTTGAACTGGAGGCTTTAGCTTTGTCCTTCATAAGGTATGTCCGGGAAGGCATCTTCTTCCAGAACAGGCCAGTCTCATCCATATTGAACACCTGTTCTGGATGGTAGCCCTTCTCCTCGATGATCTTCTTGAAGGCTTCCGGATATTTCGCTGCTGCGTCAGTGTCTGCAGATGCAGCTTCCCCATGCAGAGTAACAGACTTTAGGTTGAACTGCTTTTGAAATCTGTGGAACCACCCCTTGCTGGCCTGGAAACCTTGAGGCGCTGATGATGGTCTGCTTGGGGTTCTTCCCCCTCTTCTTCTTCTGCTGGTTCATCAAAGCCTATAAATTCCAATTAGCCTTCTTCAACGCCTTCCCCTGCCTGTAGTACGTCGTTGCCTTCCTTAGCAGTTGATAACTGCCGGTGGAGTTGTCGTGCTTTCTCGCGAATGATGTTGGAGTCGAGGGGCACGTTTTTCTTCCAGCAGTCCTTTATCCAGATTGCCAGAGCAGGTTCCATTTTCACGATTGTTTTATCCCGCACTGTTGCAACTGTCTTTGCACTACCGAAGTAGCTCATACTCACAGCCTTGCGTATCTCCGCCTCTTTCTTCTTGATATATCTCACTGTGCTCTCATTTACACTGAAATGGTGACCAACCATGGCAAAACTTTTGCCCTCCTTTAACATGTCAAGAAGTTTCACCTTCTCCTTGAGTTTCATAACAGATTTCTTTCTTTTAAACTCTTTGCCAGAAGGCTTTGAAGGAGCAGGGGCGGTTTTAGCAGGCATTTTAGGGCCGAATACCGCTGATTCACAAAGATAAAAAATCAAACGGACAAACGCATTCATTTCACACGGTAAGATGCTGCGAACTATACGCACAATCTGAAGATGATGCCGTGGAGTGTCCTCCCAGAATTCCGTGTTCGCGAAAGTTGGTTGTGAATGTTCAGCCAATCAGCGCCAAGTGAACAGCCAATGAACGCCAAGGAAAATGAATGGTGCTTCTGGATTGGCTGCTTTGCAGATGACAGCCAATAGTGTGTCGAGTATCACTGATCCTAGGTACACAGCGTCTAGCATCGTGATTTCTTTGTATTTGCAGAGAGGTGGCTTGGGTGAAGCACTTTTAAGAAAAACAAATATATATTATTGAAGTTTTGCTGTGTTTATGTTAATATATTACAGTACTGTAATATTTGAAAATTATTATTGAAAAATTTTGCTGTGTTTATGTTAATATATTACAGTACTGTAATATTTGAAAATTAGTAAATCATTTTTAACTTACAAAATGTACTTACAGCAGTCATTACAGTAATATATACTTTACATACATGAAAATGCTACGCATCAGAGATGTAAACATACGTACCCTGCAGTATTCCTATTGTCTTACGTATTTTAGATATGCTCTCACGCACTACCCGTAGTACTGTACTATACTATGTATCATCCTAAAACACTTTTTGTATGTAATATTTAAAAATCATCTTACAACAAAACATTTTATAAAATGTACGTACTGTATGCTTAGAAGGTCCGTGTTAGTATGTGTACGCGCAACCAATAGTACCATGCGTATACCGTGAGCGGGAAATTTCAGCAAATGACCCAATATACAACCTGTTTTATTGCTATCTTACAACAAAACATTTTATAAAATGTAATGTACTGTATCGCAGAAGATCCGTGTTAGTATATGTACGCTGCAACCAGTACAGTAGTACCATGCGTGTACCGTAGCGGCAAATTATCGGCAAATGACCCAATACAGTATACAGTAGTGTAATCCGTTTATTGCTACTGTATCTCACGTTTGTTTGTTTTGCATGTACAGTACTATGGCCTAAAAATATTTTTGAAATCGTGCATTAAGATGTCCTCTGAATGCTCTGCTTCTTCTAAGGCCTCTGGCCAATAGCCTACAATTACTGTAATGACTGATGAGAGGAAAGTACTGTAGACATGATTGTTTTGTTAAGAGAGGGCAAAAGTCACGGAGAAGTAGCAGCCCATTACAGCATGACATTAATTGCGGTCGCCCACATTGAGCATGAACAAGGTAAAATACTCATGCAGCCCTACTGTACCACCTTCGCTGCCATGTTCAAATATCTTAACATGACAGCGCCTCCCGTCATTCATCGTACTGCACAACTAATTCATCATCATCATCATCATCTACAGCATACTGAAATCAACATTCATCACCAGTTACTACCCGTATGATTTAACTTTACAGTACAGTACAGTACTGTATTATTTATTATTATTAAGGTACCCAGTGTAGTACTGTATACATAATATTATTATTTAATTTCTATTACTATTATATGTACAGTACTGTAGTACAGTATTATTATTGATTTACATGATTTTTTAATGTTATTATACAATAAATATGAAAATACAGAATACAGTACTATTGCTATATACATAACGTTATTATTTAATTTCTATTACTATTATATGTACAGTACTGTAGTACAGTATTATTATTGATTTACATGATTTTTTAATGTTATTATACAATAAATATGAAAATACAGAGTACTATTGCTATACGAAAAAGACAAAAAAAAATCTGCATCCGCGAGTATGGAGTTTCCCACAAATATTTTTATAGATATGTTCCATGGAAAAACCATGCCAATGTGTGAGTTTCCATAAAAATTTTTAGATAGGTTCCATAGAAAACCCATGAGTGGGTGAGTTCACGAACCTTGAGCACGAATCCACTGTATATATATATATATATATATAAAATATATATATATATATATATATATATATATATATATATATATATATATATATATATATATATATATATATATATATATATATATATATATATATATATATATATATATATATATATATATATATATATATATATATATATATATATATATATATATATATATATATATATATATATATATATATATATATATATATATATATATATATATATATATATATATATATATATATATATATATATATATATATATATATATATATATATATATATATATATAAAATATAAAGAAGGCCCATAAACACTATTTAAACATTGAAACCATATATTTACACTAGCTTCTGTGCTGTTCACTGGTAGAATATGGACAGGTGGAAAGTTACAATGGTATATATACAAAAACATAAGGTGTGGCCCTAGGCCTCCATAGCATCGGGAGGCCTGGGCCACACCTTTATGTTTTTGTATATATACCATTGTAACTTTCACCTGTCCATATTCTACAAGTGAACAGGGGCACAGAAGCTAGTGCCCAAATATATGGTTTCAACGTTTAAATAGTGTTTATGGGCCTTCTTATTCATTCACTGTAGTATTACAGGAAAAGACATTCATATATATATATATATATATATAAAATACATATATATATATATATATATATATATATATATATATATATATATATATATATATATATATATATATATATATATATATATATATATATATATATATATATGTATACATATATGTACATATGTACATATATATATATACAGTATATATACACACATACATACAAATATATATAAATCACAAAATCCACATCAGGAGGCAAGTGAAAACTGGGACTTTGAATGACTACTTTCATAGTTTATTCTACAATTTCAAGTTCACACTGTATACAAAAGAAGTTAACAGAGCTTTATATACAAAAACAGGAGGGGGTTACAGTTTGCTAATCTGGGAAGCATGTTCTTCAAACATAAAAGGAAAAGGAATCTGCTAGAGACTGTGTTTATTGAAGCTACGTCCACCAAGAAAGTTAATCTCCACCCTGGATTATCCCTCGGTCCTCTGTCTGCTTTTCTTTTTCTTTTTAAAGAACATGCTGCCCAGATTAACAAACTGTAACCCTGCCTCCTATTAACCCTTTAACGTCGAAGCCCTATTTACAAAAACGTCTCCCGTATGCCGGCGGCGTTCAGTGAGTTAGCACCGAAGCGGAAAAAAAGTTTTTTCAAAAAATCACAGCAACGCTTAGTTTTTAAGATTAAGAGTTCATTTTTGGCTCATTTTTTTTTGTCATTGCCTGAAGTTTAGTATGCAACCATCAGAAATGAAAAAATATCATTATCATATATAAATATTGGAATATATGACAGCCAAAAAAAAAAACTCATATATAATTGTATACAAATCACGCTGTAAGCAAAACAGTTAGAGCTAATGAGTTCATTTTTTTTAGTTGTATTGTACACTAAATTGCGATGATTTTGGTATATAATAAATTTTAAAACGATCAAAGCAACACAGAGAAAATATTATCACAAAATGATGCATGAATTAACTCGAGGACATAAAAAAATGTTTTTCAAAAATTCACCATAAATCGAAATATTGTGCTAGAGACTTCCCGTTTGTTGAAAAATGAAGCTAATTGATTGAATATTACTAGACTGTAAGTGTTTTAGCTTACAATTGCAGTTTTCGACCATTTCGGTTGAGTTAAATTGACCGAAATTTGAATTTTTTCTATTTATCGTGATTTATATGGAAATATTTCAAAACTGATAAAAGCTACAACCATGAGTTATTTTTTGTTGTATTGTACATGAAATTGTGCACATTTTCATATATAAAACCTTATGTAACGACTAATATAAAGCGGTGCAAATATTACGACAACGAGACGAAAGAATTTCTGAGATGTTCGGCAGAGTTACCGCGCAGACGTAAGGAAAATGTTTTTTTTTTTAAATTCACCATAAATCAAAATATTGTGCTAGAGACTTCCAATTTATTGCAAAATGAAGTTAAACGATTGAATATTACTAGAATGTAAGAGTTTTAGCTTACAATTGCGTTTTTTGACCATTTCGGTCGAGTTAAAGTTGACCGAAGGTTGAAATTTTGGCAGTTATCGTGATTTATGTGAAAATATTTCAAAACTGATAAAAGCTACAACCATGAGCTATATTCTGTTGTATTCTACATGAAATTGCGCTCATTTTCATATATAAAAGTTTATGTAACGACTAATGTAAAACGATGCAAACATTACGACATGACGAAAGAATTTCTGAGATGTTCGGCAGAGTTACCGCACGCAGACGTAAGGAAAAAATTTTTTTCAGAAATTCACCATAAATCGAAATATTGTGCTAGAGACTTCCAGTTTGTTGCAAAATGAAGGTACATGATTGAATATTACTAGAATGTAAGAGTTTTAGCTTATAATTGCGTTTTTTTACCATTTCGGTCGAGTTAAAGTTGACCGAAGCTTGAAATTTTGGCAGTTATCGTGATTTATATGAAAATATTTCAAAACTGATAAAAGCTACAACCATGATTTATTTTCTGTTGTATTCTACATAAAATTGCGCACATTTCCATATATAAAACTTTATGTAACGACTAATATAAAACAGTGCAAACATTACGACAACGTGACGAAAGAATTTCTGGCGCGGATGTAAGGAAAAAGTTTTTTCAAAAATTCACCATAAATCAAAATATTGTGCTAGAGACTTCCAATTGGTTGCAAAATGAAGGTAAATGATTGAATATTACTAGATCGTAAGAGTTTTAGCTTAAAATTGCGTTTTTTGACCATTTCGGTCGAGTCAAATTTGACCGAAGGTTGAAATTTTGGCAGTTATCGTGGTTTATATGAAACTATTTCCAAACTGATAAAAGCTACAACCATGGGTTGTATTTTGCTTGTATTTTACATGAAATTGCGCACATTTTCATATATAAAACTTTATGTAACGGCTAATATAGAACAGTGCAAAAATTACGACAAAATGACGAAAAGAATTTATGAAATTTTCGGCTGAGTTACCGCCGTGCGTAAGAAAAGTTTTTTCAAAAATTCACCATAAATCGAAATATTGTGCTAGAGACTTCCAATTTGTTGCAAAATGAAGGTACATGATTGAATATTACTAGAATGTAAGATTTTTAGCTTACAATTGCGTTTTTCGACCATTTCGGTTGAGTCAAAGTTGACCGGGTTGAAATTTTTGTAGTCGACGTCGGATCGTCCACCGGCACCCAACAGACAATTTTAGTCGACGTGATGATACGTCCAATAGGCGTTAAAGGGTTAACGAAAAAATAACTAAATTTATTTCACAACGAGATGTATTTGTCATATTTCAACTTAAAAACATTTTGAATAATGAAATAAAACCTTGT
This sequence comes from Macrobrachium rosenbergii, assembly GCF_040412425.1. Classification (NCBI taxonomy): domain Eukaryota; kingdom Metazoa; phylum Arthropoda; class Malacostraca; order Decapoda; family Palaemonidae; genus Macrobrachium; species Macrobrachium rosenbergii. Next base: position 61,888,456 of record NC_089763.1, on the reverse strand, counting down.
CCCATATAAATAAACTATCTAGAGATTCATTTACGCTAATTATAAGCAAGAAAATTGCTCTAAATTGAATTAAACTTACCTCAAAATCGCCCTCAGCTGGTTTCCAAACGAAAACACCGATCGCCATGTATGTTTTTTAGAATACAATACTAAGAAGAGAATACATACAATATTATTGGACACAGTGAAGTAAAGCATAACTTTTTACAAGAGTATAGTCTTTGTTCGTATTTTATAATACAATAATAAGTGAAAAATATTAAGGATTGTTTTGAATAGAATAAGAAATAAGATACTCCCAGAGATTGGCAATGAACAGTGTGGTTTTATGAGAGATAAAGGAACAAGAAATGCAATTTTTATTTTGAGAATGTTGATGGAGAGAGCAATAGAAGTGAAAAAGGATCTATATGTTTGTTTTGTTGACTATGAAAAGGCTTTTGATCGGGTTAGACATGTAGACCTTATAAGGATATTGGAACAGATAAATATCGATGGGAAAGATCTAAGATTGATAAAGAATTTATACTGGACTCAAGAGGCATCAGTGAAAGTAGAAAATGATGAATCAGAGACTCGGGACATCAAGAGAGGTGTATGACAGGGTTGTGTGTTATCACCTGATCTCTTCAATTTATATAGTGAAATGATAATGAGAGATCTCAGAGATATGGAAGGAATTAAGGTTGGAGGAGTCAATATTAATAATATCAGATATGCTGACGATACAGCACTTGTTGCAGACTCTCATGATAAACTTCAAGCTTTAGTCAGTACTTTACACCAGTCAAGCAGAGAAAGAGTCTGTCAATAAATATTAAGAAAACAGAAGTTATGGTTATCTCCAAAGATGAAATCCCCCCAGGAACAGATATAAGAATTAATGCTGAAACAGTTAAACAAACCGTAGTTTTAATTATTTAGGATGCACTGTCACAAGTGATGGAAAATGCGAAAAAGAGATCAGGAAGAGAATATCCATGGCAAAAGATGCATTTGGTAAGATGATGAAATTAGTCACCAACTCAAAAATATCGATGAATCTAAGGAGGAGATTTGTGAAATGTTTTGTTTGGTCTGTATTGTTGTATGGCTGTGAAACTTGGACCTTGAGGAAGGCAGACGAGGAGAGGTTACAGTCTGCAGAAATGTGGTTTTGGAGATGGATGCTGAAAATATTATGGACAGAAAGGAAAACTAATGAGCAGGTATTAGAGAGAGTAGGCATTGAGAGAGAACTTTTGGCTTCAGTGAGAGGTAGACGAATGCGGTTTGTGGGTCACATAGTGAGAAGACAAGAACTAGAACATCTCTCTCTCACTGGTAAAATCAATGGAAGGAGGCCGAGAGAAAGACCTAGACAAAAATATATGGATGGATTGGTGAGAATGACTGGAGGAAGAATGTCTACAGCTCAGTTGCTGCAGAGAGCCAGAAATAGAGAGGAGTGGCGAACCATGATTGCCGACATCCTTGGGGATATGGCACCTGGATGATGATGATGATGATGATGATGAATATTATATATGCTAATTTTATATCTTCTTTATGATGTGACCCCCCTCACAATTATCTTTAAAATTAGGTCTTCAAAAGTTGCATGATACGCAAGTATATACGGTAATAAATAAATATATATAAATATAAATATAAATATATATAAATAATATATACATACAGTAATAAACTGAACTTGCGCTATTCAAGTTGTGCAAATTCACAGACAAATGAACTTTTCATTGGAATCTAACTAATTGTCATACACGAGTTTTTCACAGACATGCAAACATTTGTGAATACTGAGAAACCCTGCAAAGTGTATGATTAATTTTTTATATAATTTATAAGTTTTCAAGCTTTTGTGTGTAAATTAAAGCATTAAATAATAAATATTTCTCTCTCTCTCTCTCTTTTGCTAAGATGAGAGAATTTTTATGGTACATGTATGACCTGATCTTCGATCATATAAGGGTTCTACCAGTACAATGAAACGCGTAAGATACAATTAACATGTGTATTTTCCTTAATAGTTACACAGGGCCCTGTTGCTAATATTACGCTACTAATTATATTAAGGTTATAATCATCGGAAGGTACTCTGAAACAACACGCGCCGACCCGTCTTTGAAACGCGACTTGACCCGTCGACCACTCACTCCCTACTAACTCTTTGCTTTTCAAACTGAACTGGTTTGGGTCATAGACCTCAGCTGATTGGTCTCTCATAATCGAAATGGGCCAATAAGAATCTTCGATGTATGGCACTCATTTGAACCACCCACGCCAAGCCGCCAACGATCGTATGGGTATTCGATGAATCAGCGGTATCTATCGGTTCGTTACTCTCTGGTCACACACACACGCACAAGGCGTCTAGTAGATTTTCTATATAGATCAGCTCACCACTCCCCCCACAAGTTCTGCGTCCCGCAGAACTCATAACTATTTTTTTCTTTATTCATTTATATACATTTTTTTCTCTTTTTTTTTCTACATTTGTGCACCATTATTTGAGTACCTTACCGACTAAAACGCAAATAATTAATAATTCATGCAGAATTGGAAAAGAAATCAAACTTAGCAAGCCAGGGTCAAATTGCGTGGTTACAATTGGCAATTTAAAGTCTGTTCTGGATTCCACGCATCACATTGCAAACATGTTCATTAATGAAAAATGAATCACATATGAATCAATGAAATAACAAAAACTCTAATATCTCTCCACTTTAAGACATCTAATTTCTGATTAAACCGGAACACAAAACCTGTAATTCAAAAAATAATAAAACAACATATCGCTATCAATCATCAAGATTAAAGAACTTGTACAACACAATAAATGAAACAGAAAGTACGATTGGTCTCAGTTTATGCATGAAAAGTCATTATCACAAACTCAAAACAAAAGATTAAAAAGGAACATGGCATGTTGGTGCAAAGATACGTTTAGAATAATGTTCATACTTCAGAACATGACACCAATATTTGCGACCCTTCGTCTGTATGCACGCACGCCGGTGCACCGTTAATGATCCCTAGACATGCTTGTATATCATCTTCACTCTCCTCTCCCAGGTAACCAGGCAGTCCCGGAAATGGGGGTACCGGTTTATTCAGATGCCACATCAGGACATCTTCTTTGACGGGATGCATGTGGTATAAGTGGTATTCGCCCTGGACACCAGTCCTAATATGCTTTATCACCGCAGTATCATTTTTGATTTCTTTCACGCGTACGGACCTAAAATAGGTGGCCTCAAGTTTGTGTTTCCTCGGTTGCAGTCTTTTCAAATAGATTCTGTCCCCTATTTGTATCTTAGACGTTCGTGTGCGGAATCGCTGATCATATTATGTCCTGATGCTTTTCATTGGCCCTCAACAGAAGTTTCTGCGTTATCTGAAAAACTCTTCGGGTTAGGTTACAGAACATCACCCGGTATTGTTCGACACTATATAAAGGTAAAGTTCTTGGGTCCATGATCACAGTATATGGCAATGAAGGGTCCTGTCCATACACCAAAAAATATGGGCTATCTTTTATGGAGCCGTTATATCGTCGATTAAGTGCAAATTCCGCCATTTGTAACATCTCTACCCACTGACTCGGACTGTCGGCTACTAAGTATTTCAAAATATTGGTCACCTCTCTATTGTGGGATTCAACTAACCCATTGGCTGAAGGCTGGTAGGACGCGATCGTGAAATGTTCCACATTTAATAATTTTGTCAGCTCTTGATCACTTCATTAACAAATTCACGCCATTGTCACTGATTAGAGTACGAGGACAGCCGAATTTCGTTATGAATGAACACAAAGCTCTGGCAACCGATGTTGCGGTCTTATCCACCATTGCGTACGTGTGCGTATAACGCGTGAACGCATCCACCATCACACACACATATTTGAACCGGCCGTCTCCAGGAGGGAAGGGTCCCACGACATCCATATGCACTCTGTTAAACTTAATTGGCTCTACTGGCCACATGCGAGCCTTTGGAATAGAGTGTCTGTGGTTTTTCATGCTATTACATATGTGGCACTGGCTGATGAATTTTGTAATGTCTGCTTTCATTCCTACCCAAAAAAAGGATTCTCGTGCCCTCCTTAGGGACCTTTCTATACCTATATGCCCCGCATAAGCACTTACATGTATCATGTGGATGGCTTTCTCTACCAAAGAGGGAGGAAGGACGACACGAGATCGGATATCGCCTGTCTCTTCTCATATTTACAAAACAAAATATCCTCTTCAATGAAGAAGATATCTTTGGGCACCTTGAGGAAATCGGGAAACTCATTACTCGCACCCCTCACAAAAGCTCTAACCTGTCCGATCCATGGCTCGGACTTCTGGCCTCTTATCACCTCTCCAACACTCCAACCACACAAATCAATCACACACTCATTCTCACTCCTAGGGCATTCGCCGCTGACCCCTAGTAAGGTCAGTCTCCTCGCCACAACTCATTACCCCTCTTTCTCTCGCCAGCTCGGAGTTACCGAGTTATTCCTGTTTTTCATCTGTTGCCTCTGACGCATTCAATTGTTTCTTCCATCGTTGTTCCTCTCTTTGCTGCTCTGGTTGTAACTCCCATTATGGCACTCCTGGAAAGGGCATCCGCTACTTTATTTGTTTTTCCTGCTATATGTTCAATTCCCAAAATATCAAACTCTAACAGCCGTTCTATCCAACGAGCCTGTCGAGTGGTCAAATCCCCTTTCTTGAATAAATCTCTCAATGGGCGATGATCTGTGTTAATTTTGACTTTATGCCCCAGCAAAAGTAGCGGTGCCTTTCCAGCATCCATAGAATAACCAATGCCTCTCTATCGAAGGTACTGTAATTCTTCTCTGGGCCTTTTAATGCTCGTGATGCAAAACAAATCGGTTTTTCATTCCCTGCATCGTCAACTTGAGAAATCACTCCCCGATAGCTATACTGCTTGCGTCGGTGGTTACTATAAATGGTCGATCAACTTTGGATAAGCTAATAGTTCATTACTAGTGAGTGAAATCTTCAATTCTTGAAAAGCTATTTCTTCCTCCTGTTCCCAATGAAAATTTGACTGCTTTCTCAATGCATCTAGCGGTCTCGCTATTTTACCAAAGTCTTTTATGAATTTACGATAGTAGCCTCAATGAGCCCGAGGAAACTGGCTACTTCCTTTGCATTTCTCGGTCGGGGAAATTCTTTAATTGCTGCTACTTTATCGGCACAAGGCTTAAGGCCTTCAGATGTTACGATGTGTCCCAAAAATTCAACTTCTTGCTGAAAGAATTTACATTTGGTTAAATTAATTTTCATACCTTGTCGTTTTAAAGCTTCCAAGACTTCAATAATGTTCTTCTTGTGTTCTTCTACTGTAGCCCCTATTATGATTATGTCATCTAAATAAACAAATACACTATGTCCTAATAGCGAAGCTAATACAGACATCATAACACGTGAAAAATGAGCAGGAGCGTTCTTTACCCCAAACGGGAGGTAATTATATTCAAACAATTGATCATTAGCTATAAAGGCTGTCTTTTCCTTGCTACTCTCGTCTATAGGTATTTGATGATACCCTGACTTCAAATCTAAGGTGGTGAAGAATTTACTATCTCTGACCTTAATTAACAACTCTTCGATAGAGGGCAATGGAAATGCATTGTCTTTGGTAATACTATTCAACTTCCTATAATCAACACATAGCCTAAGAGAACCATCCTTCTTTTAACCATCACGATTGGCGAGGCCCAGGGGACTCACTGTCTCTAATTGTCCCTTGTTCCTTAATTTATTAATCTCATTCTCCGTTTCCCGCTGATAACAAACTGGTACTCTATAAGGCTTTGATCTTATGGGTGGATGACCCCGGTTTCTATAACAAAAGGAAAACTGTTTACTCTGCCTGGGGTTTCAGTAAGCCAATCGCGATTACATCTTGGTAACCTTCTACGATTTCATTGACAATATTTTGATAAGTAACAGGGGTAGACCCACCAGCTGTCCGGAGGAGTCTACTTAGTCGCCCTCACTCTGACCCTGACACGCTACTCAAGGTCGCGAGTGTGTTTGAAGCATCTGCTATTTCACAAGGTTCAAGGTCGATATCGACTCACTATCTAGCACAATACGTTGGTCACTAATATTCATAAATGGCACGTTAACCTCGCCATGTATCACTTCACTCAGACCCGAATGATAAAATCTTCCCATTTGTTATGGGGTCTGATCATAACTAAGGTGCCTTCCGGTATGTTCCGTGAGGGTGTCACGGTGAGGGATGAGAGGGTCCGGGGTGGTGCCACGTCTCCCGCCTCTGCAGCGGCGGGTACTCCCCCCTCAGCCCCCTTCGACCTTAGGGAGACCCGTAGGCACCTCCGCCTCTCCCCCTCTGTGGCGATTCATTGTCCCTTTAAACATACCTCGATCCCCTTCCCGGCTGTGCCAGCCACTATTATTTCGTTCTTATCTACAAAATCAATTCCTAAAATAACTGAAATTCCCTCTACCTGTAATGCTGGCACCACGTAAAAGGTATGTGTCACTACTCGCCCATCGATGGTTACCTGTTGCTTTACAGCCCTCTGAGTTACCATTCGATGGCCGCCTGCAGTACTCAAAACTAAACAACCTTCCATAGGCTGCACCGATCCTGTCACTAGGTGTTCTTCTAGCAGAGACACACTTGCTCCAGTGTCGATCAACGCCCTCTCCTGTCGCTCCCCTACCCATATTTGCACGATTGGCACCACAGCTTCCTTCGTGGATTGAGGGTGGGAGGTAGGTTCTTGCCTGGCCTTCTCTCCTGTCACCCCGAACGGCCGGGCATGGGCAGCGAAGGGTGGTGGAGGGCACTCCACTACTTCTCAGGGGTTGGCTGGTTCCCCTCCTCCCCGACAAGGCGTCCCTTGCTCTACCGGGCACGGTCGCTGGTTGGACCCGACGGTCGTGGGTGTAGTCGGGGCCCTCCCGACTCCTCCTCCACGCCGCCTTCCCCTTCCTCTCCTGGTGGGGAATAACATTGTTCCGCTGGCCGTCGCCGTTTTTTGAACAAGCGCTCACGAGGTGGTCTGTTGCTTTGCATCGAAAACAACGTCGTGGGCTGGGTGAGAGAGGGGCACTGGGCCTCATGTGGCCCCTTCCTCCACACCCCCAGCAACGGCCAACCAGTATTATTCCCAGCTGATTTCCCCTTGCCTCTTCGAGGCCCCTGGAGTGCGTGACCCTGGCCTCTGGTTGGCGGATGAGGCTGGCGGAGGATTCGCTGGGTCAGATTGGTTAACCGCTGCAACAACCGATTGGGGGTGGCCTGAGCTCCCATCCGTGTTTGCTGGCTTCGTTCGTGGTCGAATAGAAGTTGCACTTTCGGCAGCAAGACGTGTAAGGGCCTCTTGTCGTAAAAAGAAATCCCACAACGGGAGGTGGGAAGAATCCGCTTCAGCATGCGTCGACAGAAGGACTCTTTTCCCTCTACAGTCTGGTCTCTATTAGGGGTGAGGGACTCATAGGTTTCACCGACGCGATAGTAGAAGGCTGAAATCGACTCTCCACCCCCAACCTGGGGTCATAAGCTTCCATTAGCTCCATCTTCTCCTCTCGGTGTAGGGCAAACTGCTGAGTGAGGTGCTGTTTAAAAGTACCCCAGTCTGCCGAATAACTGACGCCCCAGCTCCTAATTTGTCTCACTGAATACCGATGATCTTCTGTTAATTTGTTTGTACAATTTTTTTCTTGTACAATTTTTTCTATCTGCCCAGCCAATGGTGGCATTTTCAACACAGTTTAAAAAGGTCTCGATCGAGAGGAAACTTTCACCAGTGCGTGAGTTATCAAACTCAGGTACTGATCCATCTAGCACAGGCAGTTTTTTTATTTTTTCGTCTGATCGCACTTGCGGGGACAACGCGACGTTGGCCGATATTGTGGACGGGTCGACGGGCTGTTTTGTTTGCGTTTCTTTTGTTAATTTGTGCAACTCTTCTAACATGTGTTGGATAATTGTTGACACTGACGGCTGATTCACACTGTCCTTTTCATTGGCACTGTTATTGTTAGCACTGGTACTGCTAGTACTGGCACTCCCGCCGTCGCGCGCCGCTTTTCTTCGAGTCTGCATTGTTTTTTTCACGATTGCAATTACGCTGTAAATTATTATGTACCGGCAATACCCCACACCTGACACCAAATTATATGACCTGATCTTCGATCATATAAGGGTTCTACCAGTACAATGAAACGCGTAAGATACAATTAACACGTGTATTTTCCTTAATAGTTACACAGGGCCCTGTTGCTAATATTACGCTACTAATTATATTAAGGTTATAATCATCGGAAGGTACTCTGAAACAACACGCGCCCGACCCTGTCTTTGAAACGCGACTTGACCCGTCGACCACTCCTCCCTACTAACTCTTTGCTTTTCAAACTGAACTGGTTTGGGTCATAGACCTCAGCTGATTGGTCTCTCATAATCGAAATGGGCCAAAAAGGGTCTTCGATGTATGGCACTCATTTGAATCACCCACGCTGCCGCCAACGATCGTATGGGTATTCGATGAATCAGCGGTATCTATCGGTTCGTTACTCTCTGTTCACACACACACGCACAAGGCGTCTAGTAGATTTTCTATATAGATCAGCTCATGTATATTTATTTGTTTTGTATGATAAATACATTTTTTACCTAATAATAAGTATGAATTTTCAAATATTAATATGAAATATAATAATGATAATAATGATGACAATAATAATAATACTAATACAACAGTATTTACAAAATTTGTATGTGATATTAAACAAACAAATCTCTTTCCCTCATCTTTTGTAAGAAGCTCGAAGGCAAAAAGCTGTCAGACATGTCAATTTAACATGACAAGAAGGGGGAGTGTTGCTGATTAGCAGGTCAACGGTTTCTTATGTAATTCTCTCTCTCTCTCTCTCTGTCCGTAATAATTCACATAAAATTTCACTCTCTTACATAAAGACAACTGTTTACCTCTCTCTCTCTCTTTCGTTCGTAGTTAGCACAACCTACGTATTACTGTTTCTCTGTATATCTTTAACTGCACAGTAGATAATTTTAAATTGATCTAATTTTACCTGTTCTGTTTACAAACTATAAATGCGCCATTCTAAAACATAGAGACATAGAGCATTTCAGAACAAAGAGAAAGAGACAGAATAAAGAAGTTTTTAAAAATGAGGTTGAGAAGACTTCTAAAAATAGATTGGTGGAATGGGGAGAGAGAGAAATAGGACACTAATCTTCACACTACTATATTTTTACATCAACTATTTATTTCTTTTTTTAAGGTAATGTATTAAGCTAACTTTTAAATGAAATTACAGTAACTTTAATTTCATTTTAAAGTTAAATACTGAATTTCCATCTTTTGATATCTAACGTAAGAATAACTTACCTCTCTCTCTCTATCATAGTTAGCACTCACACATTTTTACAACTTATTATTTCTCTGCACGCCTTTACCTGTACAGTAGATAGTTTAAATTTATCTAATTTTACCTGTATCGTCTACGAAGTGTAAATGCACTAGTGTGGCAAATACATTCTAAAACATAGAGACAAGATAACTAAGAGTTGTAGTAGTCCAAATAAAAAACACTGTTTGTTCATGAAAAAGCATTTCAGAACAAAGAGAAAGAGACGTAGAATAAAGAAGTTATTAAAAAGAGGTTGAGAAGAAAAAATTCTCTCATCTCAGTAAAAGAGAGAGAGAAATTATTACTTCTATTATCTAATGTTATTTAATTTACACATAAAAGCTTGAAAACTTATAAATTACATAAAAAAAATTAAACAAACACTTTTGGAGGGTTTCTCAGTATTCGCAAATGTCTGCAGTCTGTGAAAAACTTGTGTATGACAATTATTGAGGTCCCAATGAAAAGTTTGCCACTCTGTGAATTTGCTCAACTTGAATCACGCAAGTTCCGGTAATTATATATATAATATATATATATATATATATATATATATATATATATATATATATATATATATATATATATATATATATATATATATATATATATATATATATCTGTACATATAATTATATATATGTGTAACATATATAAACATAACATTTATATATATATATATATATATATATATATATATATATATATATATATATATATATATATATATATATATATATATATATATATATATAAAACACATAACATAACATATATATATATATATATATATATATATATATATATATATATATATATATATATATATATATATATATATATATATATATATATATATATATATATATATATATATATATATATATATATATATATATATATATATATATATATATATATATATATATATATATATATATGTATGTATAAACATATAACATATAACATATATACATATATATAACATAACATACACAAATAGATATATTATACACATATATATATATAATATACACATATAAATACATTTATACACACATATATATACATCATGTATATATATGTACGTTAATATATATACTGTATGTATGTGTATATATATATATATATATATATATATATATATATATATATATATATATATATATATATATATATATATATGATCATAATCACTTTTGTATGTGATTCATTTATCACACATTACCACAGGTGAAAAATAAGAGACGGGGTGAAGGTCTTACACCCCACCAGACAATAGGAAATCCAGTTATCAATTAGCCTTGATGGGGAATGATTTTTACATGTACTACAGTACAGATTTCACTGCTTCCATGATGTCTAAGGTCTGTACTAAAAAAGATAACGTCATCAGAGTGGTCAAATTGTACAAAGCAAACCTTTCCATGGTACATGTAAGTGAACTAACTGATGTGAAAGCGAGAACCATCCGAAACTTACTGAAACACTCCAAAGAGGGTGGTGGGCCTCCCCTCCCTACCCATCACCTTAGTGGGAATAAACACTGCAAAATCTCCCCCCAAGCCCAGCAATTTGGTTAATACACAAGTGAGGAGGAATCCAACCCTTAATGCAAGGGTCCTTAAAGAGCAGAATCCCAAAATATTGGGAGAAGTGAGCAGAACCATACAGGAACGTTTGCGTGAAGCTGGCTTCTGCAAGGTAACTTTGAAGCGCAAGGCATTTGTCACTGCCACCCAATGCAAGAAGCACTGTGCATTTGCGAAGAAGTATGCCTCTTGGGACATCGAAAAATGGAGGAAAGTAGTGTGGACTGATGAATCTACATCTTTTGTTAGTGACACGAAAGGGAAGAGGGTTTGGAAGGCGCCAGGATCCCACCCTTTAGACCCGAAGCTTCTGGCAACTTCAGTGAAGCATTCCCCTTTTCTTTTGGTTGGGGATGGGGTGGTGGTTCTGGTATCACAGGGTATTGCCTCTTATTGTCTTACCACCTAATGAGGCGTTCTTGTATGGTACTGATGCTCACTTCTCCCATGAGACGTGACGGAAGCCCGGAAATTATTATTGTTATTTTTTTATTTTTTTTATTTTTAATTACTGATAATCAACTATATTTTTGGTACATCCACTTGCTCTTGCAACAAATTCATACAAACTAATTGCGTTTGATATATTCCTTACATTTAATTTAAACGTGTAGCTGGACACTTTTGCGTGAGGCCTGGGATGGAGGTGATGGTGCAAGGCTCCCAGGGGTAGAGAAGGTGATGCTTAGGCCCTGCAAATTACATCCCACCAAGTATTAACTCGTTGGGGAGGAGAGGTGTTGGTGAGTGTTCACAATAAATTTAATTGTTTTTTACTTAATAATTTGGATTTTATTGATGGCAACATTTAGAGATGCTTTTTTCTGCAATTGCAGTACAGGTGGGACAATATCAATCCACGCCTACTGTATATACATATATATACTATATTAGACATGATCAAGAGTTCATGGAAAGGCATTCTAATTGCATTTATTCAAGAGCCGATGTTTCACATCGCTTGATGCATTTTCAAGGCTGAAAAAGTGGTTAAAAACAATAAATACTTGTATATATAATGTGAAAAGTATATACAAAATTTATCTTACCATATTTATATCTTAGACAGAACAGAGAGCAAAAAAGAACGAAAAGCAGGGGCACGGAACACCTACCCATATTGTTAGTGAAGGCTAGACTGGCGTAAAGGACAACATAAATGAAAAAGACACGGGGTTAAAAAGAAAAAAAAAGAACATTAAGCATTAAACAGCTGTGCTGATGATGATTGGTTGTTGAGTGTTGGAATGGTCAGTTTGATCTTTATGGATTCCAAAGTGGTTAGCTCCTCCTCACTTTGCACCTTTGCCACAATATTAAAGTCGTTGGCGCCTATATGAGTTTTACAAATTTTAGCATGATTCCTTATGTTACATTGATACAGGCTCGATTATTTTGCATCCAGCTCTGTAGCTAACCCCCTGATGAGAGCAAATTCGAACTTTTAGTAGTCTTCTGGTGCATCCAATATATGTGCCCAGACTACATATGGGACAGGTATACTTATAGATCACATTAGATGCAAACAGAGGACTCACTCTATCCTTAGAATGGAATAGGGATCCTATAGTTTGTGGATTCTTCAGGATTAGCTTGAGATTCAATGTTGCTAATTCCTTATTAAATAGGCCAATACATTTCCTCCTGAATTTATCATCATGTAGGAAGGGGAATTTTGCATATAGACGTAATTTGGGGACCACATGAACTATAGGCAGATCATTCGTCTTATGACTGAGCAACTTATTGAGGGATCTATGGAATATAACAAGTGGGAAACTGTTCTTAAAATAGTTGGTTAGGAAAGTGATTTCGTCATGAAAGGTGACCCAACTAGAGGCAAGCGTAAGAGCCCTGTGAAGTAAATTAGATGTGGAATTCATCTTGAAATTGTAGAAACAGGAACTGTAAAAATTGATACCTAGACCAGTGAAAATGCCTTTTCCAAAAATGCCACTATGGAAGCCTATCACATCGCTTGTAATTCGGAGGTCCAGGAAAGCGAGTTGTGGGACTCTTTTTCTAGAGTGAATTTGATATTAGGGTGTTGGAAATTTATATATTCTAAAAGATTATCGGCATGATAGTCATGTCTGAAGAGAACGAAGGTATCGTCAATGTAGCGTTTATAAAATAAGGGGTGAAAACTAAGGGGGAAGTTATCTAATATTTGCTCCTCCAGGGAGTTCATAAATATATTGGCGAAGGTCGGACATAGGGGATTACATATCACCATCCCCTCCATCTGTCTGTAAAGGGTATCATTAAAAACGAAGGCCGTGTCCAGCACGGCCAGCTCTAAAATTTTCTTAAAATAGGTTGTACAAAAAATTACTATAAAGGGAATTATCAAAGGGAAATCATTTTTTTAGGATAATATCTATGGTCTCTCCCACAGGAACGTTTGTGCACCGGGATTCAACATTGAAGCTTGCCATGACCAAATTAGAATCATGCTTAATAATTTTGTCTTTAAAAGTAACTGAGTTTGAGTTATTTGTCACTGGTTCAAGTAACGGGACAAGAAATTTAGCGTGTCAGTAGTTTGGGGGCATTCATAGAGGAAAGAATGGGTCTTGAGGGGATCCCTTCTTTATGTATTTTAGGTAGCCCATAAATGACTCCATACGACGATTCTGTAACCAAAAGATTTTATATGTATTTTCATCTATTATCCTATTTTGTGCAAGTGTCCTTAGAAATCAGTTGAACAGGAAGCAATTTATTGAGCCTGGATCAGTCTACCATAAGGAACCATGCTAAAATTTGTAAAACTCATATAGATGCCAAAGACTTAAAAATTGTGGGAAAGGTGCGAAGTGAGGAGGAACTAATCACTTTGGAATCCATAATGATCAAACTGACCATTCCAACACTCAACAACCAATCATCGTCAACACAGCTGTTTAATGCTTAATGTTTTTATTTTTTTTAGCCCATGTCTTTTCATTTATGTTGTCCTTTACGGAAGTCTAGCCTTCACTACCAAGATGGGTAGGTGTTCTTTGGCCCTTCACTGTCATTCGTCTTTCCCTTTTTGTTCTTTTTTGCTTTCTGTTCTGCCTAAGATATAATTAAGGTGAGAAGTAAATTTTGTATATACCTTTCAAATTGTATATACAAGGATTTATTATTTTTAACTGCTTTTTCAGCTTTGAAAATGTATCAAGTGATTTGAAACGTCGGCTTTTGAATAAATGTATGCAATTTGAATGCCTTTCCATGAAGTCTTTTGTATCATCAGAGCTACTACTCCTGTCTTTTGATGTACTATATTGTATAGATATATACAGGCAGTCCACAGTTAACGGCAGAGGTTCCATTCCTGATGGCATGATGACCAAAAATCAGCGATAACAGTGCTCATCACCACAGATAACCGGGGATCAGCGCTGATAACCAGAGATTGGCGCATAACAGCGCCAAAAATCCAGCTGTCGTCGCTAGGCAAGCGCTGTAAAACTGGATCGCGATAACCGAGGTTGCCAATAACTGGATATATATATATATATATATATATATATATATATATATATATATATATATATATATATATATATATATATATATATATATGCATATGTATATGTATATATATATGCATATATATATATATATATATATATATATATATATATATATATATATATATATATATATATATATAATTTACTGTATATATATTATATATATATATATATAATGTATGTATATACATATATATATATGTAAATATATGTATCTATATATATGTATATATGTACTGTATATATATATATATATATATATATATATATATATATATATATATATATATATATATATATATATATATATATATATATATATATAAATACCTAGTTCCTTTGCTATAGAACCTAGTTCCTTTGTTTACTTCTAATCAACATACCTTAAAAAACTCTGAAGAATTTAAATCATATGTTTTATGTCAAGACTCTGACTTGTATATGACCAGTTATGATGTGGAATCCTTATTCACAAATGTCCCAGTAGAAGAAACAATTGAGGTTATTTTAGATAAAATTTTTATTGAATCCAGTGATACTTATTTTAACTATGATCGTTGCCATTTTAAGAAATTGTTGCAGTTAGCAGTGCTGGACACTGCCTTTATTTTTAATGATTGTTTGTACAAACAGGTTGACGGTATGGCAATGGCATCACCCCTCGGTCCCACGTTTTCCAATATTTTTACGTGCTCCCTGGAGGAGGACATGTTGGAAAATTGCCCCCTTGGTTTTTATCCTCTTGTGTATAAACGGTTTCTTGATGACACCTTTGTTCTCTTTAAATCAGCTTTCCATGCTGACCAGTTCCTCTCGTACATTAATGAATTACATCCGAATATCAAGTTTACATT
>NC_089763.1:61853046-61865546 GCF_040412425.1 Macrobrachium rosenbergii | reverse complement strand
AACTGTCTTGAAAGTTCAAATACCATATGTATACCTAAAGCATCATCCTACAACAAATATACCTTAAATTATTATCCTATTACTGTATTAATCTTTGAAATTATATTATTAGTATCATTTCAGTCATCTTAAAACATTATTACCCTTAAAAATCAATAGATAGGTACGTCTAAGCCTTCCAGCCAAAGCGGAGAGAGAGTTACCACTTCACTTATATTCAACAAGGCTGGCTGAGCTGAGAGAGAGAGAGAGAGAGAGAGAGAGAGAGAGAGAGAGAGAGAGAGTTTATCTTTTTAATCTCTCTGACAGCAAAAAAATTTATGTTTGTTTTTGTCTTAGAGAGAGAGAGAGAGAGAGAGAGAGAGAGAGAGAGAGAGAGAGAGAGAGAGAGAGAGAGAGAGAGAGAATAACGCCTTACAATATTAAAGGATTGAAATCCTTGAGCTTTTGAGGGCAACACTCCCTTTCCCCTCTGGCCAAACTGTCAAGTAAATTGACATTTACCCTCCCCCCCCTTCCTATCTCAAGCTAGAATAAAAAGACTGGGAATCACTATTTGTTTCTTTAAAATACTAAAAAATTTACAACACAAATGCATGGAAGATATTATTATTATTATTATTATTATTAATATTAGAAAATTAGTCAATCATTTTTTATCATAAAAAAATGTATTTAGTCATGAAAATAACATCAAAATACACTAATTAGTGAATATTTCCCAAAGAAAAAGTCTGCGAATTGCCAAATTTCACAAATAATTTATAGATGTGTCCCACAGAAATCCTGCGAATCGGTGAGTCCGCGAATCATGAGAATGCACATATGGGGGGTTTACTGTATTGGTACTCCAGAAACTACAAGACCTAGGGGGTAGCCAACGGACAAGAGAACTGAGGGTCCTGGATCAGCAGTCCAAGGATCCAGAATGGACTAGTAGTCTTGGCATTGGATCAGCAGTCCAAGAAAACTGATTGGACCAGTAGCCTTTGCTACCAGTCCAGCAGTCTGAAGACCCTGATCTGACAGGTAGCCTTGCTACCAGACCAGTGGTCCAAGTACCACGATCAGATCAGTAGCCTTGCTCCTGGATCAGTGGTCGGACCAGTAGCATTGCCTACTGGACTGTTACTAGTGCCCCAGGGACCTGGAAGTAGCAGTTGCACGAAGCAGAGGGTCCCAGACCAGTGGTCTGGGGACCCTGATTGGACCGGCAGCCTTGCTACCAGACCAGTGGTCCAAGAACTCTGATCAAACCAGTAGTCTTGCTAAACATACTCCAAGAACCATAGGATCCAGGAGATAGCAACCTTCCTCTTAACCTACTAGAAAATATCAAAAGAAGAAGGTGAACAGATGATGGAAACTCCACAATCCCAATCACTATGAGTAACCCAATCGTAAGACCTGAGCTCATCGATAGCAAATGAGCCACAAGAATGGGCTGCACTAACCGCTCTCTAACAGCCCTGATGAACCAAAGACAGAAGGGGCAAATTGGTACACTGGCCATCTGATCATAGTAGGACTATGAACACCAGCACATTGCTTCCCAAAAACTCAATTCAAAACTGAGACTTCAGGAATTTGAAGTGTTTCCCTATCAACTTGGTTGCCCTAGACCATTGGCAAATCTAAACCCATAGGTCAGGTAACGAAAATGAATGGTCCATGCAAACGAGCCATGCAAATCCCTTCCTATGCAATCCCGAAGGATTGCTGTGAGAAGGGTTCAAGAGACTACTTGTTACTACAATCACCTGACCATAGATAAGCGGGGAGAACACTCCAAACTCATTGCTGCCTGTAAACTCAGTCTATAGATCAGGAACACAAGAAGCAAACAAGTCGCACGAAGGATTAATGCACTCCTTTCTCTCAGAGCGAGAAAGGGAATTCGACTCAAAGCAAGCTCAAAACTTCACAGAGAAGAGACTTAGAGAACCTCAAGTCTAAGGGAATGGCACTTGGTGCCAGCACTGCCAAGGAAATCAATCCCTATCAGTAATAAAAGATTTCCCACCCTTGTACTGCATGAAGGGAAAGACACACAGAAAGAAGTTTAATAAGCCTTCGAATGTGGGGCAGACTCCCCCCACTCTAAACTCACAGCCAGTGTCAGAGTGTAGGTGAGGTTCACTAAGAACAAGGCAGAACACCTCTATCCTCCTCTTCCACCACTGTTGAAATAATCCTCCTCTGCAGAGTTGTCGAGATCACAAAGATTAGGCCAAAGAGATCACAGGAATAAGACTACACAGCCTCTTCTTCCAAAGACTACAAAGGAAGGCTGTAATAGCATGATTACCATACTTGAAAGGTAAAAATATCAGTAAGTATATCAGAGAATAATACAACTGTTGTCACAGAACTTCCAAGTGTTTAGATGTACCGTATTTGAAAGGTAAAAATATCAGTATGTATATCTGAGAATGATACAACTGTTGTGCTACTACCAGAAGCTGTTACATGTCCCATGAAAATGAGTATTCACATAGGCAAGGAAAAAACCAAACCCAGTTCGTTGTAAGAAGGCTAAGGTCATGGATAGGTTTAAATAAACAAAATACAAACACGTAGTCAAAAACCAAAGAAGGAAAATGAATAGTACTCAGTTTTAACCCTTTGTGTCCAGAATTGATCATGTGAGGCATAATAATAGCTCTTGACGTTCAATCCAGCCAAGCTTAGGTGGGAATTTATATTTCGTGCCATGCAGTTTGAACGAATTTTGTGGGAAAAAATTTTCAAATCACTTGAGTGGGCCAAAATGACTTACAGCAACTCTTATGGCAACATTAATATCTCAGTCCAAGATACGAGGGAGATAGTGTGACTTGAGATTTCATGGGGGAATGTACTACATCTTGTATATATTTCCCATTAATATAGGCAGGGATCGCTGTTGGTTTTGGTTCTTATCTTTTACAATAGTATGTCAGCTGTAATTGTAATTTAGCAAACTAGAGTACAGAGAAATATTAGAAAAAACATGTATAACTATTTACATTTTGTAAATATTTTACCATAAATATATATACTAAGGGACTGTTACTGATTTTAGTTCTTATCTGTTACGATGTTACCTGAGCTGTAACTATAATTTTACAAAATAAAAAAATTATATTTTTAAGTGTGCACTGGAAAATATTCACGCTCAACTTCCCATGAAAGGTACAGAAATTTTTCAACATTTTTTTCTTTTACCATGTGCATCTGCATATCGTACTCTTCCCACTGATTTTTTTTTTTTTATGTTCAATTGGCCAACCTTGAAGTTTGCCTGGTCTACACGTGTTCTTAAAGTACATTTTAACCTGGCCTGTAAGGGTTAATCATCAAAAGTTCAAACAACAAAAGTCAGGCAAAGAGTCCAGAAAGATGTCTTAACTCAACAGCCACCAGAAGCAATGTAGAGCGCAGACTGTTAGGTGGGCAAGGCTTCACTTGGCCTACTGGTAGTTAACTGCCCTGTTAGTATAGTTCGAATGGCCGGTCCAACTCGCATTCGCAAGCTTTTCCTCATGTACAGAATGAAGGTTTGTATTTGTGTAGGAACAAATAGATATATGTATTTTATGTATATGCATATATGCCTACAATATTAAGAAACCCACCCGACTTCATTGAGGGTTTTATCCATATCTTCAGCAGCCTCACCAGACAAGGATGCTAATGCTTCCTGCACGGCCTTAGCATCTTTCTTGAAAGTTTTCCCAACAGCTACCTTGTCTGGAAGAGCAACAACTGAATCTACAATTCTTGGTTCTTTTAAAGGACGTTCCACAGTCATTCGTACACCTGTAATGAGAAGCATATGAATGGAAATGCTCATTTTTTAAGAGGAAGAAAACATACAATGAAAGAACTACAAGTGAGCAACAAACTCGAATATATTTTTAATTCATAAATTTATTATAAAATTACTAGGATGAATGATGGATAGAATATTTATTTGATGGATATTTATGTTTGACATAAGCCATGTATGTGGAAAATAGAGCACAGTTAGAAAACTTTATCCCCATTTATTCTTCATTGTATTACATTATGAATAAGTCAAACCCCTCTGCAAAAAAAATAAAAAATCATTGTATCATAGTTCTGGAATTTGTAAAGAATCATTGGAATTCTCATTACTCCTAACTGAAATTGAGTTCTGAGATACCACATGAGAACATCACTCAACTGTTGACAATTTTGCCTCCTCAGAAAAAATAGGTTGTAAATATTTAAATTTTGCTATATAAAACCTGAGTACCATGCAGCAAAACCTTTAATAATAATAATAAAAAAAATAGCATTCCAATATATTTGGGAGGTTACAATTTACACTGAAACCACCAGCTCAACTAAGTACTGCAGTTCAAAAGTAAGTGCTCAACTTACGACCATCTGACATATACAGCATGTTCACTTAGCCAGAGGAGCTGTATAAAACTAAGGGCCAAAACTATATAGGGAACACTGCATCGACAATTCAGAAATGTTTCCTGGCCCACAAAAACAAGAGGATATACACAACATAATAAAGGTGCCCACAATAGGAGGCCATCCCTACACGGACTGATTAAAGGAACCAAGTCATACATAGAGAGAACAACTATGGCCATCTTTAAAATTTAACAAGCAGAGCTAATGCATTGCTACCCAGAAGCCGACTCTAAATATCCAACAAGAGTTGGATCACACACTCTCTTCCAACAGGAGGAGGAATATGAATGCAAACAGGGAACATAAAGTGAGTCCCCCAAATGTCAGACACATTGTGCCTCTCAGGGAAGGGACAAGAGCACCCACTGAACATCCCTAACATAAATAAATATATGCACATTTGGCATTCTGTAAGAATAAATTAAAATCCCCTTGTGTTTTCCAAAATATAGTAAAAACATTAAAATATTCTATAGATTCAAAACCAACTGGTCTCCTCTACAAGTAATCATAGAATAATATAAAAAAGTAAAGTTATATAAGTGAAAAGAAAACCTTGTAAAAGAGATAGTAACCACCTTAGGTCATTACCAATCTGCCAATCTCAAAACACGATTATTCACCATCCAATGACCTGACTCATCCAGTTTGGCTACTTGAATTACATAAGAGGATAACAAACTGTCAAACTTGTAGTTTCCATCATCTTCAGCTATAGTCCTTTACAGAGCACTATTTTAAATATTAATTTACTCTTTAGCCAATCAACACTATGGTACTTTGATGATAAGTGCATACTTTAAGCATTATTCACATCTCACCTTTTTACTGCATATCTGTGTTCCCTCAGTTGCTGATAAACAGAACTTCTCAATTCAATTACACACACACACATACATACATATGTGTATAAATATATATTTGCGTGTGTGTGTGTGTGTACAGTAAACCACTGTTTTCGTGGGGGCTGCGTTCCAGACACCCCCGTGAATAATTAAAATCCGCAAATACTTAGAACCCCCCTCTAAAAACACTTTCTGGGCTCGACCTGTGTCACCCGGTGAAATTATCCATTAGCACTAATTTCTAGGTATAAATATTGCTAAGTATACCAGAGAAAAAGCTAATCACAATGCCAGGGTTACGACCCCTGGATCGAACGCCATTAGATGGTGTCGGTATACACAAAGGGTGAGTGGTTGCCACTACCACAGGCCTCCGTCCTATAGATCTCTCCAATCTCAAAACCCAGAAAAGTGAGGGGCTGTTGCAAACCTCATCCTCCGCACTCAGCCAACCATCACCCCGGCCGCCATCTTGAAAACATTCCAATTTAGCACGCCTTCCAAACACACCGTGTTTTTCTTTGGTGCTTTGTTTTTTGGTTTTTTGATTGAGTTCGACATGTCTTCTCATCCCGAATTTCCAACATCTAAGTTGAGTACCATCTCCTTTTGGTTTTTTCTTACAGAGGCATTTTAATTGACCGTTAATATATTGTTTACCAGGTATATAACGCTACGCAGCCGGACGTGGGCTGCGTCTGCCTCTGCCATGCTGGACCCTCAGTCTTCGTATGTTTTTAGCAGGAAGTTCCTGCTAGTTTTTTATCCATGCTCCATTCAATTTGGAGTCTTATTAGTAGAAATCACCTTTTCGCTGGTAGGAGGTTAGGGAGCCCGTATCATGACTGATCTAGGCTAGAGATGGAGGTTTTTCTCCTCCCCTTTTCTGATCATAATTTCTCCCTTTTCCCTGGTTCCCTTCCTCCACCAGCGAGTTGGTACATTCTCAATTATGGTATTGTTATGCTCATGATCATTTCTGATGTGTATAAAGATGGATGACATGTCTATTCTTGGATTAGTTTTATGTGTGATTCAGCGTCAGGGTCGGCCATCTTGGGTATCCCCCACTTCCCGTGTATCGGTGGTTGTTTGGCCCTATCTGCCGCTGAGTCATTTACGTATTTATAGTATATATTCTTATGTATATATGTTTTTTATTTTTCACACATCGTATGGTTAACCTTTTTATGTTAGTACTCTTGAAGTCAGGTATTATTCGATTAGGTATATTCTAGCCTAGCCTACTCGGCCGTACCGTAGTCGGTTTCGGAGAGTTAGGCTGGACAGGATGGGCATTTTACACGATGCTCATGCTTCCTAGCTCTCCTGACCAGGCCGTTTTGAGGTTTTGGAGGGAGAGGTTAGGTTTGTGAGGGAGTTCCTCGTTTTCTCTTGGCCCACCTGACCATGCCGTTAGGTTTTTGGAAGGTGAGGTTAGGCTAGTGAGGTTGTTGCCCTTCCCCCTTAGCCCACCTGACCAGGCCGCAGGGTTTTGGAGGGTGAGGTTAGAATAGTGAAGTATCTCCTCAATTCATAGTCTTCCACCTGACCATGCTGTCGGTTTTGGAGGGTGTGGCCAGGTTATGCGAGGTTCCTCTCCCCCCCGCCGCCCCCCCCCTCACCTGTAGAGCTCATCCTGGCCTCCCTGAACAAGCCAAGAAGTTTTGGTTTTGGAGGGTAGGCTGGGATCGAAGGTGGCATGGGGTTTTTTCGTGTATGTATCCTAGTCCTTCTTTACCTGATCAGTTAGCTTTGGAGTGCAACCTAGGCTTCTTCCTAGCAGAGGGAAACCGATTGCTTGCGTTCGGCACCCCGTGGGGAGTTTTCATTCGGCTTCCAGAGGGTGCTACCCACCCATCTGGTCGCCGTTAAGCCAGGTTTCTGCCACTCTGCTACCTTTCCCTTATCGGGGCGGTGTTTTGGTTTGCTCGCTTTCCACAGTTATAGCTGGAGCGTCGAACACTGTCCCAGGGATGCAATCATGAGTTCCGCTATGTTCAGTCTCTGCCAGGTTAGTCGGATCTTTTCGTTGTTATCGTCCATGTTACCACTCTGGTGGGTATGGTTTTTCAACTTAGTTGGCGCTCTCCACTATGTGGTTTTCCGCCCTGGGCGATTGAGAGTTGGGGCATATGCGAACACTCCTTTCCGCCACCTTATGCCGTTTCGATAATATGTGACATAACAAGATTTCCGTGGCAAATCACGGCGGAGTACCATAGCGCCAGACTATCTTAGAGTACTTTTGTTTACATGATTAGTAGTTGGCCATTCTGTAGCATAACCTATGTTTATTATTCTGTACCGGATTCAATTCCGGCGGGGTTTTACCTGATGACACGCATGTTTCATCACCCATAAATCTGTGTATTAGTCTTGTACTGCCGGATTCAATTCCGGCGGGTTTTGCCCGATGACACGCATGTTTCATCACTCATAATCTACGTTAAGGTAGCCTATTACCGCCGGACCTACTCCGGCAGGCCTTGCCTTGACGTTACTCATGTACCGCCATTCCACTTACAGATGGTACGCTGTCAGGAGCCAGGGTGCACAGCGGTTCTCCAACCACCCTGTGGACACGAGGTGTGCAGGTCGCACTCCAGCTGCTCGGTCCACGTTGGGGACCTGATCGTCTGGCACCCAGATGGCTGTGAAGTCTGCTACGCTCTGTACGAGCTAGTGGTGGATGAGTCGGTAAGTTTTAAGAGACCGCTATCCTTTAGTCTCTTTTTGACTTAAATGATTTATATAGACATATACGGGTAATTGGAGAATATTCTCAGTAAATCCTGCCTTCTTACAGTCTGACCGGATCATCCGTGACTCTTCGCTGTCGACCCTGAAGGTCTGGGTCGGCAGATTTGGGAGGAACGTTGCGTCTGGCAACCCTTGATTCTTGTCGGAGGAGATCTGCAATCTCCTCTACCCCGGAGCCCGGATCTCTGCTGCAGTGCCCACGGAATTGGCCGCCCTATCATTGAGCGGATCCGGGAAGAGATCGCCCCTCTCAAGATGACAACCTCGGAGGAACGAAGAGGTGGCGGCCATCAACATCAACCTCGAACCGATGAGCGTCAACTTGGACCACCAGGTAGAAGGTAAGGTGGTAAGTGGGGCAGGGGGAGAGAGTTTTGATAGTCCCCTTTTTGGTTCTCCTTCTTCCTCTTCTTCTTCCTTTCAAGGATTTCCCAAACCAGCTATCCTTGAGGACAGATCGAGGTCTGTTGTCCCCAAGGTGAAATCCTTGAAAAGGAAGGACTTACCATCCTCTAGACCTCAAAGGTCTAATCCGCCAGCTCCCTCAAGGCAGTCACTGGCTCTTAAACCAGTGGCGTCCTCTAGTAAGGCTACTCCCCCGCCCAAGGGGTCGAGATCCAGGGGGTCCAAGGCTAAATCTCCACAGCCTAACTTTGACCCTGAGGCCTTTGCTGAACTTCTGATGCAGAAGTTAGACAAAAAGGTTGAAGCTAGGATTCAAGACCTCTCTTCCCAGCTTGCTTCAAGCTTGGAGACCTCTGGTCAGTCAGTGCTGTCATTGGCACAGAGGATGCAGACCCAGGAAAGCTTGCTCTCCGGATTTATGCAATCCGGAGCAGTAGGGCAATCTTACGTTGTTCCGGATGTCTCCAGACTGCCCCATTTGATAAGGGGAACCCGTGGCGGCTGGCTCTTCACGCTCCCCTGCACAATGATACCCTGACCATCGAGGGCTTGGGAACTCGTCGGTTGGAGGAACTGGAGTTCTTTCCACCCGACCTGGTGCCTCCCTACCCAGGCTATGCCAGGCTAACAGAGGAAGCCTAGATTAGATCAGACAAGGTCCCGAAGGACCAAGCCCAATCCGCGTTGTTGCGCGCTCTCACTGACTGGGAGTGCGAGAATACCAAGCTTACTCCCTTTAAGGGGACTTTTACGATGTTCTCGGTAGGTGACTCCATCCCTACCCCCTGAACAACTAAGATCGCAGTTCTGACTAGTCAGGCGGGAACTGAGGGTAAACTGCTGCCTCAACTCCGGGAGACAGATCCACCTCCTCGTTTTCCCGGGATTGGAATTTTGGTCAGGAGCTCGGCTATGTTCACAGTGGGTAAACTCGACCCCGAGTGCCCCTCCACATTATTCAGTGAACAGCTTCCCAAGATTCCGGAGGCCCTTTTGAAGGCGGAACTTGAGGCTAGGTGCAGGTTGAGTCGCTCCTGCATTCCATCACTATTACAGAGGTAACAGCGTTAACTTACGCTGAAGAACCTCTATTCCAGGTCCTGATGAAATCCCTCTTAGCGGCATTTCAATCAGACCTGTATGACTTTGTAGTGGCGAGACTAAACTGCCGGAAACATATCTTTGCAGAAGCCACTATCAGACATGAGCCCAATAGACTCATGAAGTGTTCTATCTGGGGACCTAACATCTTCCCTGAGGATGAGGTCAATAATGTTCTGGCGGAGGCAACCAGAGCAAATCAAAGTCTTAAACTCCCGCTGGGGTCTCCCTTTTAAAAGGAAATCCACCGAGACCTCCGGACCTCAATCCAGGGAAAGGAAAAGGTTCAGGAGATATAGAAAACCCCAGGCCCATACTATGCTTCAAGCTGTACCGGTCTCTCAGATCGGACAGCCTTCCACTTCCAAAGCCCAGCCTCAGCAGCAGTTTGTACTGGTGCAGCCGGCTCAGCAAACC
This sequence comes from Macrobrachium rosenbergii, assembly GCF_040412425.1. Lineage (NCBI taxonomy): Eukaryota > Metazoa > Arthropoda > Malacostraca > Decapoda > Palaemonidae > Macrobrachium > Macrobrachium rosenbergii. Next base: position 61,855,581 of record NC_089763.1, on the reverse strand, counting down.
CCTGCTCCGCCAACCTTCGTAGCGTCCCCGGCTTTCAACGCTTCGTTTGAAAGCCAAGGGGCATTTCGAGGCTACAACAGGCATGCGAGGGGAAGCAGAGCGACTTTAGAGGTAGGACTGCATCGAGACCTCTTTCCCGTGGAAGAGGAGGCCGAGGAGGCAGAGGAAGTAAGCCCTCTTCCATTCAATGAGTCTCCTCAGGTGGGCGGGAGGTTACATCTCTTCCGGGACCAATGGACCTTCAGTCCGTGGGCCCACAGCATAGTTTCAAATGGTCTGGGATGGAGCTGGAGCAGAGGGCCTCCTCCGCCAGTCAGATTCCATCAACCTCCATCCAAAGACTTACTGGACTTTGTAAAAAACCTTCTTCAAAAGAAGGCAATAAAGAAAGTGAGACACCTGAAATTTCAAGGCCGGTTGTTCAGTGTCCCGAAGAAAGACTCAATCCAGCGAAGAGTAATTCTAGACCTGTCTCGTCTCAACTTATACATTCAATGCGACAAGTTTCGCATGCTTACGATCTCACAGGTGCAGACCCTACTTCCCCGTGGGGCCGTCACCACCTCTATAGATCTTTCAGACGCTTATTATCACGTCCCGGTTGCGAGAAACTTCTCTCCTTACCTAGGATTCAGACTAGGGAAACAAGCATACTCGTTCAGAGTCATGCCATTCGGGCTCAACATAGCGCCCAGGATTTTTACCAAACTGGCAGAGACAGTAGTCCAACAGCTACAGGCCCAAGGGATTATGTTAGCCGCATACCTGGACGATTGGATAATTTGGGCATCCAACGCCAAGGAATGTCGAAAAGCAACATTCATAGTGATCAGCTTCCTGGAATCCTTAGGTTTTCAAATAAACAGGAAGAAATCCGTCTAGTTCGGAGGCTCAGTTTCAGTGGTTAGGAATCAATGGGATCTAAACACACACAAACTGTCACTTCCACCAGCCAAAAGGAGGGAAATAGCCAAAGCTACCAGGCAATTCCTCAAAAACAAAAGAGCCTCTCGTCGTACCCAGGAAAGAGTCCTGGGTTCTCTTCAGTTCGCGTCAGTGACATTTGCTGCTGAAAGCCAAACTGAAGATATAAACAGAGTATGGCGGAGAAGAGCCAACAGCAGATACAGAGACAGGATGTCTCTAATTCCGCCGGTGTTGAGGAAGAGGCTTCGACCATGGTCAACAGTCAAGAGTTTGTCAAGGTCAGTGCCTCTCCAATTTCCCCCTCCATCATTAGTGATCCATACGGATGCGAGAAGCAATGGCAGTATTTCTAACACTAAAGAAACTACGTCCAACCAGACAGATTCATATCAGACTGGTAATGGACAGTGCAGTAGTTGTACATTGCATAAACGGGGGGCTCCAAGTCAAGCCGGATCAATCAGGTAATGGTTGCAATTTTCTCCCTGGCAAGGAAACATCTTTGGCACCTGTCAGCTACCCATCTGGCAGGTGTCCGGAATGTCATTGCAGATTCACTGTCCAGGACAACTAAGCTGGAGTCGGAATGGTCATTGGACAGAGCATCTTTCGAGTGGATTTGTCTTCAGGTACCAGGTCTTCAGGTGGACCTGTTTGCCACAGAGAGCAACCACAACCTTCCGTGTTACGTTGCTCCCAATCTAGACCCTCTAGCTCACTCCACAGATGCGATGTCAATAGACTGGAACAGGTGGCAAAAGATCTATCTGTTTCCACCAATAAACCTATTAATGAAAGTTTTACACAAACTCAGATCATTCAAAGGTCAAGTAGCACTGGCGTGGCACCCAACTGGCCAAAGAGCAATTGGTTTCCTCTTCTTCTAGAGTTGAAACTTAGTGAAACAAATCCCCAGTCCAAGGTTGACACAAATAGTACAAACTTGGACTGTGTTAACTTCCTCAAGAATTCTGAATGCCCTAGCTTTATGGACTTCATGAAGTTTGCAGCTCAGAAAGACGCTAACATTGATCCTATTAATACACTGTTCATAGAATCAGACAAGAGGGAATCTACTCTCAGACAATATGACTCAGCAGTTAAAAAGTTAGCATTATTTCTGAGGGAGTCTGAAGCTCAGGAAATGACCACGAACCTTGCAATCTCTTTCTTCAGAGCATTATTTGAGAAAGGTCTGGCCTCTAGTACTATTACTACAGCAAAATCTGCTTTAAGAAAAATATTTTTACATGGCTTCAATATTAACCTTACAGACTCATATTTTTTGTCAATTCCTAAAGCATGCGCTTGTCTTAGACCAACAACCCATCCCCTCACGGTTTCCTGGTTCTTAAATGACGTACTTAAATTAGCATCAGACACTGATAATGAACTGTGTTCATACTCGAGTCTGTTAAGGAAAACGTTATTTCTAATAAGCCTAGCCTCAGGGGCTAGAATTTCTGAACTGTCTGCTCTCTCTAGAGAACTGAACCATGTTGATTTCCTCCCGTCAGGAGAAGTTCTGTTGTCTCCGGATCTCAAGTTTCTAGCAAAGAATGAGGATCCACAAAATAGATGGTCCCCTTGGAAGGTTATTCCCCTTCC